>NC_049211.1:25549338-25671838 GCF_013347855.1 Anguilla anguilla | reverse complement strand
ACTCACACGGCAAGCCCTGCTGTTTGTTCCTTGTTTGAGTTCAAGCCCTTTTCCTTGTGCGTCCTCCTGCAGATGAAGTTTGTGGAGTCGATCCTCAGCAATAACACCACGGATGACCACTGCCAGGAGTTTGTGAGTCAGAAGGGGCTGCAGCCGCTGGTGTCCATCCTGGGGCTGCCCAACCTGCCCATCGACTTCCCCACCTCTGCTGCCTGCCAGGCGGTCGCTGGAGTCTGCAAGTCCATACTGGTGAGAACGGAAGTGCAGTGTACACTCAGGGACAGAAAGCAGGACCACAGACCAGAATGTACCCCAAAAGACCAAGGATATTAAAATAGTGTTTAGACAGACTGCACTTGTAGTTTTTCACTTTGGGTATAGCAGTACTTACTGTGGGGTGTGTTGGGTACAGAATTATGAGTGTAAAGATCTGGGGGTATATTGGGTACAGCAGTGCGAGTGTAAAGATCTGGGGGTATAATTGGGTTTAACAGTGCCAGTCTAAAGGTGTTGTCGTTGTTGCAGACCCTGTCCCACGAGCCCAAGGTCCTGCAGGAGGGCCTGTGTCAGCTGGACCTGATCCTGACGGCGCTGGAGCCCCTGCATCGGCCCATCGAGGCCCCCGGGGGCTCCGTGCTGCTGCGCGAGCTCGCCACCGCCAGCCACGTGACCGACGCCACGCTGTCGGCCCGCGCCACGCCCCTGCTGCACGCGCTCACCGCCGCGCACGCCTACATCATGATGTTCGTCCACACCTGCCGAGTCGGACAGGTGAGGCTCAGGGCTGTTGGGTTTGCGTGGTGTCCTTTTGTATGAGCGTGAGGGAGAGTATGCTTTCAGACGTGTGTGTGTGTGTGTGTGTGTCTGTCAGTGTCAGTGTCTGTGTCTGTCAGTGTGTGTGTGTGTGTGTGTGTGTGTGTGTGTGTCTGACGGTGTCCTCTCTCTCCTTGCAGAGTGAGATCAGGGTGATCTCGGTGAACCAGTGGGGTTCCCAGCTGGGCCTGACGGTTCTGAACAAGCTGAGCCAGCTGTACTGCTCGCTGGTGTGGGAGAGCACGGTCCTGCTGTCCCTCTGCACGCCCAACAGGTCAGACTCACTCGCTCGATAGCGCCCCCCCCCCCCTCCATTTTCATTTATACAACACCACCTGTGGCGCTGAGCAGCCAGTCTTTAATTCCAGTGTGTTTGTGCAGTTAAGCCGATTCTAACATCGGCTTAAGCGAGATCCAAATGATTTGTATTTTGCTCGGTAGAAAACTGGGGGAAGTGATTTATTTTATTTCTGTTGGTTAGCAGTTACATATTTCCGTTGGGAATGTTGTACATCTCTGTAACTGAGGGAGGTTGGGATGCCTTTGTATTTGTCTTGGCGAAAGGTTGTTTGTCTGATGAACTCTCTCTGCTGCTGCAGTCTGCCCCCGGGGTGCGAGTTTGGCCAGGCCGACATGCTGAAGCTGGTGCCCAAAGAGGAGAGGCCGGCCGGCAGCACAGCGCCCCCTGCTGCTCCGGGTGTCCGGAGGACAGGTCGTGAGTCTTGCACATGCTCAGTACTGCTCATTTCCCTGAGCCTAACCTTAAGAGTTAGACCAGCGGCTCCATTGTGTCTGAGGTCGCTACTAATGTATTTAAAAGGAAGTGCCACTATCGCAAATTACAACCAATAAATGTTACGTAAAAGAGTGTGCAGGTGCTGCTAGATGCACAGATAATTGTTATAGCTTAAATTGGGGTTATGTTGCCTGTAAGTGAATGGCTGCCCCCTGCAGTGCAGAACAGTACCTACTCGCTGGTAACAGGCCCTTGTAGCTGCTGTAGCTTGCAGTCCCGTAGAAGTCATGTTTTCCCCATGCTGTCTCTGTACTGATCTGGTTCCCGTCCCATCCTGCAGAGGTGGAGAGCGAGGGAGTGGGCGTGGACACGTCGGCCCAGGGCCTGCTCGAAGGCATGGGGCTGGACGGCGACACGCTGGCCCCCATGGAGACGGACGAGCCCACAGCCACCGACCCCAAAGCCAAGCCCAAACTCACCCCGGCCATGGCCGCCCGCATCAAACAGATCAAACCACTGCTCTCAGGTCAGTGCATATGCCGATGCGTTTTGTGTAGGCATGTGTTTATCTGTGCATGTAAAAGTGTACAACAAGTTGAACGGGGTGCATATTGATTGAAATTGTATTGAACGTGCCCATGTACCTAGTCTGTATTCACATCCATACGTGTCCGTGTTTGTGTGTGTCTGAAATCGCTCCCTCTCTCTGTCCCCTCCCAGCCTCCTCCCGTTTGGGCCGGGCCCTGGCCGAGCTCTTCGGGCTGCTGGTGAAGCTCTGCGTGGGCTCCCCGGTGAGGCAGCGCCGCTCCCACCACGCCCCCAGCACCGGCACCGCTCCCACGCCCGCCGCCCGTGCCACGGCCTCCTCCCTCACCAAGCTGCTGACCAAGGGCCTGAGCTGGCAGCCACCCCCCTACACGCCCACCCCCCGTTTCAGGTGAGAGATCTGCTGGAGGAGTACTGTCCTAACTGGGCCCTGGCACTCAACCATGAATTACTGCTTTTCAGAGATAGGAGACAGAAGTCAGGAAAACAAACTTTGTATACTTGCTGAGGTTTGAAAGTCAGCTTGCAGGGAGCTGGAACTTGGCAGTGAATAAACAAGAGAAAGCTTACTTTGCATATTTTGCCATAAAGGAGAAAAAAACAGTCCAGGGGCTTGCAAGAATATGGCTTAACATCAGTCATTCCCCCATTGCACTCTTTGGCTCATTTCTGGGGTCATTCACAGATGAAAATTCTTGTAAATAGAGCGAACACTCATTTAAAAACCCTGCCAGCAGACGTTTTGCAAACATGTCCTATTATTGAATGCCTTATCACTTTGAACTGCTACGCGTTTGCAAGTTGTGTGTAGCCACTGGTGCACCAGGGCTCTTAAAAATAATTTGCTCTCAACAGGATAGACTTGTAATTAAAGGGTGAATTAAAACAAAGAGAGAGGCTGTACTTACAGCGATGCCTCCCGCCTCTTCCCTCTCCCTCCTCCCTGCAGACTGACGTTCTTCATCTGCTCGGTGGGGTTCACGTCCCCGATGCTGTTCGATGAGAGGAAGTACCCCTACCACCTCATGCTGCAGAAGTTCTTCTGCTCGGGAGGACACGACGCGCTCTTCGAGTGAGTCAGCAGGCCGCTGTTCCCTCCCGCTGCTCCCCACCAACGCCGCTGAAGCGTCTCGCACACTGTTTTCCCCCCGCCTCCCCGGGACAGGGAACAGTCATTCAGGCCAGGGATACGCGCATCAGGGCCTGGAGGCCGGTAGCACTGCTGGCTTTCATTCCCCTCTAATCAGGACCGCTTTAAACCTGGGACACCAGATGAGTTAATCTCCCAGCCCTCAGTGGGACCAATCGATCAATTAGCTGTGGGGTAGAAAAAAACCCAGCACTGCTGGCCTGGTGTCAGATTTGAGTTTCCCTGATTTAGGATGTTTCACTGCGTTGTTACACAGTGTTGATGCAGCACACGGTCATGCTTGTTGTGCCTTAGCCTTTTCTCCCTCTGGCTTTTCTAACCCTTTCTCTCCGCTCCTGGCCGTGCTCAGGACCTTCAACTGGGCGCTGTCGATGGGCGGGAAGGTGCCGGTGTCGGAGGGCCTGGAGCACTTGGAGCTGCCGGACGGCACGGGCGAGTTCCTGGACGCCTGGCTGATGCTGGTGGAGAAGATGGTGAACCCCAGCACCGTGCTGGACTCGCCGCACGCCCTGCCCGCCAAGACGCCCGGCGCCACGCCCAGCACCACGCCCGCCGCCCCGCAGTTCAGCGCCCTGCGCTTCCTCATCGTCACGCAGAAGGTGAGTGTGTGTAGGGAAACCCCTTTTGGGACCCCCATCCCTAGCTGCCACTTCGGCCCCCCAGCTGCTTTTTGAATGACAGGAAACGGACGTGTTTCTCGAATAGTGCCGTGTGCTAATTGAATTGAGTACGATTTCAGCCATTCGTAAAAATGCAGACCATTGGAAAGTTTTTTTCCGTTGAAATGTTTTATGAACTTAATGTAAAATTCCCTTGGTATTTGGACATCAGCGTATAGCCCCATCTGTACACGTGCGTTTATGCACATTGTATTTCTGTGTGTGTGCTTATGAGACCCCCCTCCTCTCCCCCAGGCGGCCTTTAACTGCATCCGCAGCCTGTGGAACCGGCGGCCGCTGAAGGTGTACGGCGGCCGCATGGCCGAGTCCATGCTGGCCATCCTCTGCCACATCCTGCGGGGGGAGCCCACCATCCGCGAGCGGCTGGCCAAGGAGCGGGAGGGCGGGGCGCGGCCCGAGGAGGAGAGCACCACCGCGGGGACCGGGGGCTCCAGCGCCCCGCCCGGAGCCGCCGGAGCGGGGACCGCGGGGGCCGGCACGGCCAGCACCGCCCCCCCGGCGGCAGGGACAGCTGAGGAAGGGACCGCCTCCACCCCCAGGAGGGAGCCCCAGGTCAACCAGCAGCAGCTCACGCAGGTACAGCGTCGGCTTCAGGACCCAGAGGCGCCATACTGTCCTCTCTGTGGTGGAGTAGTGTGAAGTTAGAGCTGATGTCTGTGGCAGCTGCATAACAGTTTGCTGAGTGGGGACTGAATATACAAAATTAGAGTGATTGGGAATTGGGACACCTGCCATTTCCTGTTCCCTTCTGCCACTTCCTGTTCTTCCCCTTTACCATTTCCTGTTCCCCTTTTCCATTTCTACTGACTTCAGAACTGATTGTGTTCCTTCCCCAAGATGCTAACCACTCAAAGGAACTTGCTCGTCATCATGGTCCTCCCCCCCCCCCCCGCCACTTCCTGTTTCCCTGCTGACACTTCCTGCTTCTGCCTCTCCAACAGCTGATGGACATGGGCTTCTCCAGAGAGCACGCAATGGAGGCCCTCCTCAACACCAGCACCATGGAGCAGGCCACTGAGTACCTGCTGACTCACCCCCCGCCCATGCTGAGCGGAGTTGCCCGGGTACGACTGGAGACGCTCACAAGCGCACACGTATACACACGCACATATACTCATATGTGCACATATAAACACACGCACACGTATACATAGACATTTGCTTGTTTGCTGGTTGTCCTTCGTATCCGATGATGACCATCCCTTGTATTCATGGGTCTTTTGGTGGCTATATAGTCAGTTCCTGGACATGCTGCTACAGTTGCAGACTAGGCATGTAACAGTGATTTTGGGTGGAGGTAGGGGTATCTATGAGCATGCCTCATTGTGCACTTTGCTACATGGTGTTGAGTGCATTGGTTTTCCATACGCTCTACTCTCCTTTTTTTTAGATGACCAAAGGATGCTTTAGTCTGCTTTGGATCTCATCATCCCTTGTGCAGTTGTTGAATATTACACACGCCCACACACACACACACACACACACTGGGAACTCTGACTTCTCTCCTTTATTACCAGGGATTGTATTCATTGTGTTGGTGTTCGGATGTGTTGCAGTCTGTTTGGCAGTATATGCCGATGTATTTCCTGTCAGCAAAGCATTTTTAATTTGATTGACAGCTTAAGTCAAGCTACAGGGCAGTCTTTGCAATGTGAAGTCAGAACCATATTGTACAGCTCTGAGCCTCCATCTGTTCCTACACACTCCTACACACTGTATCATTCAGTCAGATGGTGGGTCATTGTTAAGCTTGTGAATACTGTTGTCTGATGCAGGGTGTTGTAAGCATGCCTGTGCATACTGAAATGCACATGTGTTTGATCAGTGTTGTGCGGTTGATCTTGTGCTCTGCTGTGCGTTGACTGTGGTGCTGTTGGTGTTTGTGTGTGCTGTAGGATCTGACCATGTCTGAAGAGGACCAGATGATGCGAGCAATCGCAATGTCATTGGGACAGGAAGTCAGCATGGAGCAGCGCTCTGACTCACCCGAGGTATATACACACTTACGCGCGCCCACACACACACACCTACGCAGATACACACACACAGACACACACCCACACTCACAACACACACACACACTCCCACACAGATACACACACATACACACACACACACACACACATCCCCACACAGATACACGGACACACACACACTCACCTACTCACATGCACACACACTTACACACACACACAAACATACATGCACGCACACACACATCCCCACACAGATACGCACACATACACACACACACACACTCCCACACACGCACACACACACACATCCCCACACACACACACACACTCACACACGCTCTCCCCTCTCCTGCAGGAAGCGGCGCGGAGGCGGGAGGAGGAGGAGCGGCGGGCGCGGGAGCGGGCGGAGGAGGAGGAGGCGCGGTGTCTGGAGCGCTTCCTGGAGGCGGAGCCGCTGGACTCGGCCGAGCTGCACGCGTTCACAGACACCATGCTGCCGGGCTGCTTCCACCTGCTGGACGAGCTGCCCGACACCGTGTACCGCGTCTGCGACCTGCTCATGACCGCCATCAAGAGGAGCGGCCCCGAGTACCGCGACCTCATCCTCCGCCAGGTCGTCAACCAGGTAACCGCAGTGCCTCGGACGCCCGGGACGCCCGGCACCAGAGACGCGGTCTGTGGGTGTCCTGTCTTTATACTGTCTCACCTCTCTCTCTCTCCTTAACTCTCTCTCCCCGTCTCTCCTTCTCTTCCTCCTTTACATCTGTCCCCTACCCTTCACTTTCTCTTCACTCCCTCTCTCTCCTGCAGGTGTGGGAGGCAGCCGATGTCCTGATCAAAGCGGCTGTTCCTCTCACCACCAGCGACACAAAGACGGTGTCAGAGTGGACCAGTCAGATGGTCACCCTGCCGCAGGCCTCCAACCTGGCCACACGCATCCTCCTGCTCACCCTGCTGTTCGAGGTACATGTGTGCTCACACACATACACACACACAGGCGTGCTCGCTCACACGGACTTGTGCACGCACACGCAGACACACGGAGGGGTTACTGATGGCCCTGGTTCCTCTCTGTTCCTCTCTGTTGTGCAGGAGCTGAAGCTGTCGTGCGCGCGCATTGTGGAGAGCAGCGAGATTCTCAACGTGCTGATTAAACTGCTGGAGGTGGTGCAGCCCACCCTGCAGGCTGCCAAGGAGCAGAAGGACGTTCAGACACCCAAGTGAGTCACTTCACCCGACATGCTATAGCTTATGCCCTATATCCAACACTATAACCTACATCATACTTCCAGCACTGTACCCTACACACTGTACACTATATCCTACACTGTACTCACTCTACTGTGCACCCTATGCCCTACATACTGCATGCTTCACACCCTATGTCATATACTCTACACGCTTTACTCAATATCCTACACCCTATGCACTGTAAACCTATACCCTACACCCGACATTATACCCTATACTCTATACCCTACACCCTATTACCAACACTGTATCCTATATACTATCCTACATACTACACCCTATGCACTACAACCTTCATGGTTCACCCTACACCTGAATGCAGGGGTCCTCCACTCTGGTTGTGTGAAACTGCATTATTGGCCAGGGTCAGGATAGGGGCCCTGTGCCCTGTACTGACTACCTCCTGTGCTTTACTCGATGGCCTTACACACATGCTGAAATCCTATCACCTTTAATCTACACACCGCACCCACTGCAGTCTACACACTACACCCTCTGCAGTCTACACACCACACCCTCTGCAGTCTACACACCACACCCTCTGCAGTCTACACACCACACCCTCTGCAGTCTACACACCACACCCTCTGCAGTGGCTTCACACCCTGTGTCCTCCTCAGTGGGGACAGACATTTAGACTTCCAGTGGATCCCCTGTCCTCCCCTCACTCGCTCTCCCTCTCTGTGCAGATGGATGACACCGGTGCTGCTGCTCATTGATTTTTATGAGAAGACTGCGGTCTCTTCCAAGCGCAGAGCGCAGATGAACAAGGTTGGTGTGTCTCGCTTTGGCTCGGGTGACTTTGAGAGCATAAAGTCCTGCCTTCTTCTTACCCTGCTGTCTCACTTTCTCTCTCTCTCTCGCTGTTTTCTCCCTCTGTCCGCAGTACCTGCAGCCGAACGGTAATAACTGGCGTTGGTTTGATGACCGGTCGGGCCGCTGGTGCAGCTACAGCGCCAGCAACAACAGCACCATCGACTCGGCCTGGAGGGCCGGGGAGAGCAGCGTGCGCTTCACCGCAGGCCGCCGCAGATACACCGTGCAGTTCAACACCATGGTGCAGGTAAGGAGCTTTACTATACACCCCTTACCATGGGGCAGGTAACACACTTTACACCCCTTACCATGGTGCAGGTAAGACTCTTTACACCCCTTACCATGGTGCAGGTAAGACTCTTTACTATACACCCGTTACCATGGGGCAGGTAACACACTCTACTTTACGCCCTGTACTATGGTGCAGGTAACACACTCTACTTTACGCCCTTTACCATGGTGCAGGTAGCACACTTTACAAATACACCCTTTACCGTGCTGGTGAAATTGATCTCTAACCCCCTCTCTCCTCTCAGGTGAACGAGGAGACGGGTAACCGGCGGCCGGTGATGCTGACAGTGCAGAGAGTCCCTCGCACTCCCAAACCCTCCAAGAACGGCAGCGTCAACGACATGGAGCGGGAGGGGGAGGAAGGAGAGAGGGAGCGAGGGAAGGAGGAGGAGACGCAGGCCGACGCAGGTAATGGCAGGCACATGCGTGCACACGCGCTCACACACACACTCATGCTCGTGCACACGCACACGCTCACGCACACACACACACACCTTCAATAAATACCCTGGTCTTCTCCAGCTCTAGAGGCTTGCCCACAGACAGGAAGTCGCTCGCAGTCGTAATGTGGTCATTGCCTGAGGCCAGTTTGTTTTGATTGGCAGAAGCCAGATTTATCACGGTCACGCCCCCGTGTCCTGAGCCTCTCATCTGTTTTCTCTACCCTCTGCTCATCCCCTTCTCCTCTCATTTTTTAAACTCCATTTTTCCACAGCATGCAGCCGATCTGTTCTTTCCCAGCAAACCAGCGCTAACTAAGTGCTTTTTCCCTTCCTGTGTGTGTCTAGATTCGGCTTCTGTCGCCGTGGAGATGAACGCCGCCAAAGACGGGCCGGAGCCCTCGACCCCGCCCCCGCGGCCCGCCCCGGACGGGCCGGCGGCGGAGGCGGGGCAGGCGGGCGGGGCGGTGATCCAGGGCCTGACGGCGGAGATGACCACGGTGCTGATCCGGGCGTGCGTGAGCATGATCGGCGTGCCGGTGGACCCGGACACGCTGCACGCCACGCTGCGGCTGTGCCTGCGGCTGACGCGCACGCACCGCTACGCCATGATGTTCGCCGAGCTCAAGAGCACGCGCATGATCCTGGGCCTGACGCAGAGCTCCGGCTTCAACGGCTTCACGCCGCTCGTCACGCTGCTCTTCCGCCACGTCATCGAGGACCCCGCCACCCTGCGCCACACCATGGAGAAGGTCCGAGCGCCCGTCTGTCTGTCCGTCTGTCCCCCTCTCTGCTGTGCTTCTACCCACTTCCTCCCTCTGTCCATCTGTCTGTCCCTCTCTCTGGACTAAGCCTCTATCCGCTTCCTCCTTCTGTCCGTCTGCCTATCCCTCGCTCTCTTACCCTGCATCCACATCCTTACTGTCTCTGTCCCTCTCACTCTTAGCCTGTACCCACTCTCCTTCCTCTGTCCATCTGTTTCCATGACTCCTATGCTCTACCTGCTCTCCTCCTCCTGTCTGCATCCCTCTCTCCTACGCTCTGCCCACTCCACCATCTGCCTGTCTGTGCTGCTCTTGAGTTCATTAGCAGCCGCAGGGCTGCAGGGTCTGAGCTGGTGAGCAGACGGCTGTGGGCGTTAGCGTGGTTCTGATGTTGTCGCCGGTCTCTCGCAGGTGGTCCGGTCCGCAGTGACCAGCGGGGCGGGCAGCACCACCTCGGGCGTGGTGTCCGGCAGCCTGGGCTCCAGGGAGATCAACTACATCCTGCGTGTGCTGGGGCCGGCCGCCTGCCGCAACCCAGAGTGCTTCACCGACACCGCCAACAGCTGCGTCCGCATCGCCCTGCCCGCACCGAGAGGCACCGGCACCGGTGAGAGAGAGCGGACCCGCTCCACACTGCACTGCTCAGCTCCACACTGCGCTGCTTCAGCTCCACACTGCGCTGCTTCAGCCCCACACTGCACTGCTCAGCTCCACACTGCACTGCTTCAGCTCCACACTGCACTGCTCAGCTCCACACTGCACAGCTTCAGCTCCACACTGCACAGCTTCAGCTCCACACTGCACTGCTTCAGCTCCACACTGCACTGCTCAGCTCCACACTGCACAGCTTCAGCTCCACACTGCACAGCTTCAGCTCCACACTGCACTGCTCCACACTGCTCAGCTCCACACTGCACTGCTTCAGCTCCACACTGCACTGCACAGCTCCAAGCTGCACTGCTTCAGTTCCACAGTTTTGCTATGTATGTTTAACAAGTCTGAGGTGTAACCGCTTATTTAGATGTGCAGTTAGATTCAGTAATCTGATTTTTCTCCACTCTTTCCCTCTCTCTCCCCCCCATTCCCCCTTCCCACCCTCAATTCTCCCCAGCCTCAGATGATGAGTTTGAGAACTTGCGGATCAAGGGTCCAAACGCAGTGCAGCTGGTGAAGACCACGCCCCTGAAGTTGTGCCCCCTGCCCCCCATTCCTGACCCCATCAAAGAGGTCATCTACGACATGCTGAACGCACTGGCTGCCTACCATGCCCCTGAGGAGGGTAAGGACACTGAGACTGCCCTGGACGTGTGTGTGTGTGTGTGTGTGTGTGTGAGATAAGGGTTACTAACTCTCCCCCCCCCCTGCCCCCCCCAGCAGAGCGAGGTGAGCCTCGGCCAGTGGCGGGCTCTGGAGCTCCAGACCTGTGTCAGATCCTGCAGGACGTGGGAGACGATGTGTATCAGCAGTACAGACTGACACGACAGGGCAGCGACTTTGACTCACAGACTGCCTTCAACATCAATGTGAGTGTGTGTGTCACTGTGTGCGTAAGGGACTGTGTGGGAGTGTGTGGGAGTGTCTGTGGGAGAGATTAACCGATGATCTCCCTCTTTCTCTCGCTCAGTCTCAGGTGTTTGCTGCAGATGGAAGTGCTGCAGAGTCATCTCAATCTGGCACGCCGCAAGGAGAAGGTACTACTCTGGTTTTCTGTACTTCACTGCTGCTCTCTGTACTACACTGTTTCTCTCTGTAACTATAGTACTGTCCTCTGTACTTCACTGCTGTTCTCTGGACTACATCACTGTTCTCTACTACATTGCTGTTCTATGTTCTACACCTCTGCTCTCTTTACCACTAAAGTTTTACAGTACTACAGTCGTTCTTACTGTACTACACCGTTGTTCTTATTTGGACACAGTACCTTCGTCACATTGAGGCTCAACAAAAGTTCCAACCTTGTTTCTCTCCGCTTCAGCTTCGACCCCGGAGGAAAATCGGGAGGGGAAGAAGGATCGGGAGGGGGAGAGGGGTGCGGGGTCGGAGGACAGCCGGGGGGCCAAAGCCAAAGCCAGCAAACCGCTGATGCCCACCTCCACCATCCTGCGGCTGCTGGCCGAGCTGGTGCGCTCCTACGTGGGCATCGCCACCCTCATCGCCTCCTACTGCTACACCGCCGGCCAGTCTGAGCTCATCAAAGAGGTGTGTGTGTGTGTGTGTGTGTGTGTTTGTGTGATGGGTGTGTGTGTGTCTGTGTGTTTGTTTGTGTGTGTGTTTATGTGTGATGGGTGTCTGTGTGTCTGTGTGTTTGTTTGTGTGTGTGTTTATGTGTGATGGGTGTGTGTGTGTCTGTGTGTTTGTTTGTGTGTGTGTTTGTGTGATGGGTGTCTGTGTCTGTGTGTGTGTGTGTGTGTGTGTGTGAGTCTGGGTATGTGTGATGGGTGTCTGTGTCTCTGTGTGTGTGTGTGTGAGTCTGGGTACGTGTGATGGGTGCATATGTGTGTGATGTGTGTTTGTGTGTGTGTGTGCGCGTGTCTGTGTGTATGATATTGTCATTTTGTGTATGTGTGTATCTGTGTGTTGGTTTGTATTGAGCATTGTGTTGATTGTCCCTCTGCATCCTCTCACAGGACTGCAGTGTTCTGGCGTTCGTGTTGGACCACCTGCTGCCACACACGCAGAACTCGGAGGATAAGGACACTCCGGCGCTGGCGCGGCTCTTCCTGGCCAGCCTGGCAGCCGCTGGCACGGGCACCGACGCCCAGGTCGCCCTGGTCAACGAGGTTAAGGCGGCACTGAGCCGCGCGCTGGCCATGACCGAGAGCAGCGAGAAACACGCGCGGTAAGGACGCCGGCGTAGGGACGTGTGTGTGTGCGCGTGTGCGTGCGTGTGAGTGTGCCTGTGCGCAGGGACGTGTGTGTGTGTGTGCGCCTATCCGCGCGCGTGTTTGTGTACGGTGTTGGTGTTAATAGTATGCTGTTCTCTCTCTGCAGGCTGCAGGCGGTGATGTGCATCATCAGCACCATCATGGAGTCGTGCCCCTCCACCTCCAGCTTCTACAGCACCGCCGCCGCCAAGACGCAGCACAACGGCATGAACAACATCATCCGCCTCTTCCTCAAGAAGGGCCTGGTCAACGACCTGGCCAGAGTCCCGCACAGCCTCGACCTGTCCAGGTACGTGTACACACACACACACACACACACCCACACACACACACACACACACCCACACACACACACACACACACACACACACACAGCCTCGACCTGTCCAGGAATACACACACACACACACACACACACACACACACACACACACACAGCCTCGACCTGTCCAGGTACGTGTACACACACACACACACACACACACAGCCTCGACCTGTCCAGGTATGTGTACACACACACACACACACACACACACACACACTCTGCCTCGACCTGTCCAGGTACGTGTACACACACACACACACACACACACACTCTGCCTCGACCTGTCCAGGTATGTGTACACACACACACACACAGCCTCGACCTGTCCAGGTATACTCACACACACACACACACACTCTGCCTCGACCTGTCCAGGTATACTCACACACACACACACACACACACACACACACACTCTGCCTCGACCTGTCCAGGTATAATCACACACACACACACACAACACTCTGCCTCGACCTGTCCAGGTGTGTGTACACACCCACACACACACACACAGCCTCGACCTGTCCAGGTATGTGTACACACACACACACACACACACACACAGCCTCGACCTGTCCAGGTGTGTGTACACACCCACACACACACACACACAGCCTCGACCTGTCCAGGTATACTCACACACACACACACACACACACACACACACACTCTGCCTCGACCTGTCCAAGTATGCACACACACTCACACACACTGACTCTAGCTAAGCCATTCTGACTCCAGTGCTGCATGCTTGTCCTTGGTACGGTGTGCTGTGGTGGTAAAGCGGTGTCCCTCTCTGTGACAGCCCCAACATGGCCAACACGGTGAACGCGGCGCTGAAGCCGCTGGAGACGCTGTCCCGCATCGTCAACCAGCCCAGCAGCCTGTTCGGCGGGAAGGGCGGGTCCAGCAAGAGCAAGGCGGAGCACGACACAGCCGGCGCCGCCCGCGACAGCACCAGCAACACGCAGGACCCCGGAGACCCTGGGGAGGCGGAGCCTGTGGAGGGCTCTGGCCCCGCCCAGGGGCCGGACAGCGACCTGATGGACGGGGAGACGGAAGGAGACAGCGTGGTCATCGCTGGCCGGCCGGAGGTCCTAGGCCCGCAAGAGATGCAGGTACTGAAACATACACGCACACACATGCGCGCACACACACACACACACACACAAACCTCTGATACATCAGCGCTGTTTTTCTCAGGTGGAAAATGAGCTGGTGGACCTCATAGATGAGCTGTTGGAGAGAGATGCTGGGACAGTCAACAGCACCATTATCGGTAAGAGGGGGGGGGACCCAGAGGAACCTGCAGAGATTTTATCGGAGGGCTGCTCTAATTGGCTATTTAGATGAGATGGAGGCTACGCTTTTATTGGCTGTTGAGGTGAATTGGAAGCCAGGCTCTGATTGGCTGTTCGTCTTCCCTCTTAGTTGGGCGCAGCGGTGAGGACGAGTCTCAGGAGGACGTGCTTATGGACGAGGCCCCGTCAATCAACCTGAGCCAGGCCTCCACTCTGCAGGCAAACAGAGAAGGTGACCGTGCGTCCCATGAGCCCAGCGGCCGCTCCCAAAACTACTACTGTTTACTAATCAATATTCCTCTATGGGGAACCATGGTGTTTTCTTCTGCCTTTCTCCTGATTCAAGGCCGTCACTAAGCCTGTACTTGGTCACAATCTCTCTGATTTGAATCACACGAAGTAGACATATTATCCTTTTGGGGGGGAATTTAGTAGACTTTTTTTTTTCACTCGCTCCCTCTCAGACTCCATGAACATCCTGGAGCCGGAGGATGAGGAGCACACTCAGGAGGAAGACTCCAGCGGCAGCAACGAGGACGAAGACAGTCAGGATGAAGAAGAGGAGGAGGAGGAAGAGGAGGAAGACGATCAGGTTGGTGTGCGGAGTCTGGGGAGAGAGCCGGGGATTCATTTTTATTTTTGAACACGTAGAAGTAGAATGGGGGGAACTTTAGGTGAAGTAGCCAAAATGAAGTAGCTGAAAATGAAAATGTAAGGTGTGCTATGTCATTGAGGCAAACAGCTGTTGGAACAAAGCTGTTGAGTGCTGTCCTTGTTTTAAAGGATTGTGTCCTTACTCATTGATGCGTGAAAACTGTTGCTCTCTATCTGAGTAGACATTTCTCTGCTGTTTGTCCTGGCTTAGCCCATTTACCATTTAGTTTTGCATTCTGCCCTCCCCCAATTTTAGGATGATGAAGAGGGCGATGAGGACGATGATGACGAAGGCTCTGAGATGGAACTAGATGAAGATTACCCCGACATCAACGCCGCCCCACACATCCGCTTCGAGAGGTTCGACCGGGACGATGACCTCATCATCGAGTTCGACAACATGTTCTCCACCACAGGTGACCCCGTCATTCCTTAGACCCCCTTCCCCATCACCACCACCTCCAGAAACTTCTGTGGTTCACCTTTTCGGTTCAAACATGAAATTTTACATTGATATATGGTGAATATGGTTTAGTAGATGCAAATGACGGCTGCTTGGAAATGGACACCAGACAGGGTGTTGTTAGTTGTCGAGCACAGTGGCACTCATAGGGATTTATGGTTTTCTACATGTTTTTTAATACGCCCACAGCGCTCTTTCAGATCATTGTGCTGTCTGTGCTTATGTTGCTCATGTGTCTCTGTTGGGTTCCTCTCCCAGCGGACATCCCTCCTTCCCCAGGGAACATCCCCAGCTCCCACCCCCTGATGGTGCGCCACGCCGACCACGGCTCCCTCACCCTGGGAGGGGGCGGGGCCAGCAGCCGATTAGCGCAGGGAATGGGGCGGAGCCAGCGCACGCTCCGCCAGCTGACCGCCAACACCGGCCACACCATCCACGTCCACTACCCCGGCAACCGGCAGCCCAACCCGCCCCTGATCCTTCAGAGGTGGGGCTGTGCTGCGTGCATCTCTCTCCTGTCCCCTGTTGGCCTCAACCTCTTCATTCATTTTCCTTGGGCTCTCCTGACTCTCTGTCGCCCCCCACAGGTTGCTGGGCCCCAGCGCAGCGGCAGACATCCTGCAGCTCTCCAGCTCCCTCCCCCTGCAGTCCCGCGGCCGCGCCCGCCTGCTGGTGGGCAACGAGGACGTGCACATCATCGCCCGCTCCGACGACGAGCTGCTGGACGACTTCTTCCAGGAGCAAAGCAGCACCGGGGGGCAGGCCGGTGAGCGGGGGCGGGGCCAGGGACGTGGGCGGGGCTTGCATTTATGCGTCATGTATCTGAACCCTCTCCTGCAGTGGTCTTGTGACTGATGTACCTGTGTTCCTCTCAGGAACCCTGTCCAGCATCCCCACAGCCCTGACCAGGTGGACTGATGAATGTAAAGTGCTGGACGCTGAGAGCATGCACGACTGTGTGGCAGGTAGGCTAACTCCTCCAGCGTGATCCCACAATGCACTGAGAGACACGCACACACACACACACACACACATGCACCCACTCTCACACGCACACACGTGCACACGCGCACGCACACACACTCACTATCTCTCTCCCCTCAGTGGTGAAGGTGCCCATCCTGCAGCACCTGGAGAGCCTGAGGGACGAGGAGCTGGAGGAGCGGCGGGAGAAGAGGAGGCGCCAGTTGGTGGAGGAAGAGGAGACCAAACAGAACGAGAAGAGCAGCGACAGAGGAGAGGAGAGCCTGCAGGTTAGAGAGGGGAGGAGTCATGGAGAGGGAGGGGTCAGAGGGAGGAAGGAGGCTGTCATTCACTTCTGAATGACGGCAGAGAGAGATGTGTGACTGTTTGTAATTGAACTGGAAGCATTAAGCATTAAATTCTGATTCTCTCTACAGGGTTCGGAGCTGAGAGCCGTCAACGGGCCGGAGCAGAGCTCAGCAGGTAGGGCGGGGGCTTCCCCTTCTCGTGAGCGAGGGTGTGAACACTGTGCAGGGTGTAGCTGTACGTTTCCTGTGTGACACCGCCTTCGTTTGTTATTTCCAGAAGTCAAAGATGATAAAACCCCTTGGATTGTTCTTTAGTATTTTTCTTACTTACAGTTTCTCAGTTCAATAGAATGTCACTCTTGGAGAGAAATGGAAACAAAGAAACCTTCTGTATTTATAAATCTTAGCTGACGCTTCTATGCTGTGAGCGTTCATCAGGATGGCGTGGATGGGAAGACGGGCACCACCCTGTGCAGAATTGCTTGCTTTGGGATGAGGTAGTAGTTTGTATAGTTTTAGGATCACACCAGATCTGGGAGATAACTATACAGCCTACTGTCTTTCCCACGGCAACTGCACAACAACGGAACACGAAGAGGAGACCGACCAATCGGCTTGCAGCTCCGCCCTGGAGCAGCTGCTAGTGTAGTGCAGGGCCATCCAATGATGGAGGATTTCACAGAGGCATGGTTTTACGGGTTGGCCGTACAAACCGTTTGATTGGTTGGTGACATTACTGAATAGATGGTGATGGTAATCGGGCCAGTTTGCGCTGTAGTCTGTAGTGAAGATTAGTTCCACACATCTCTAAGCTCAGTTGAGAGGCCTTCACTCTCCTGTCTCCTGCGCTTGTTCGTCTGAAGCAGGCGGAGCTCTGGACCCCAGCAGCGGCCGTGTTGTGGTGAGGTAGTAAGTTGTGTTGTTGTTGGGGACTGGGATAAAGCGCCCCCTACTGGAGATAACTATACAACTTACTGCCTTCCGCAGTGCGCTCTGGAAGCGCGGGGCCTGGAGCTGCTGCAGGACCCTGCTCACGTCCGCGCTCAAGTGCAGCTCTGCCCAAGTCTTACTGACGCCACAAATAAAAATATATTTAAAGCTCTCCGTCTTCACGCTGCTCTTGTCTGTTCCTCCCTCTGCCCCTGTCTCTTTCCATCTTTCCATTTTTCTCATCCACCTTTGTGCCCCATCTCCCTCTCTTTCTGCTCCCTACCTCCTCTCCTTCCCCCCCCCTCTCTCTCTGCTCCCTACCTCCTCCCCTTTCCCCCCTCTCTCTCAGAAGGGGAGCAGGGTCAGTGCGGGGTGGCGTCTTGCCTGGATCCTCCCCGTGTGTCAGAAGGCTTCCTCACGGCACCCCCGTCGGGAGAAGCCACGCCCACCACGCCCGCCCCTCCTCACCAGCCTGCCCTGGTCTCCCTGGAGACGGCCGTCAATCAGCAGGTGCACCAGCCAATCGCGGACCTGCTGGTGGCTGAGTCACACGCCGATTCCCTGGTGGCCTTGGGGCTCCCCGAGATGTCGGCGCCTGATAGGCCGAACTGTGAGGTGGAGGCGTCGCAGATGGAAATGTCCCCTGCGCCCACGATAGGTGAGAGCAGGAGCGAGGGATGAGGGAGAGAGGAGTGAACTGATAGACTAGGGACAGACACATGGTCTAGTGGCTCCTGTTTTTAATCTGTCTTGGGTTTTAGTTTAGCTGGAGTTCTTGAGTCAATCAGATCAAATGTGATACTGAAATTGAACTTGGCTTGCAAATTATTTTGTATTGCTTTTAAATTGTCCATATTTAAACTGACTCATTTTGTTGGTCATTAGAACAGGCTGAACTTGAAAGGTGTTTAATTTCAGTTATTTCGAGTGATGTCACTGCCTATCCACAGTGAAGGCTTAAAGGGGTCCCTCATTGACACTGTCATGATTCTTCTTCCATCCCTCTCTCCTGTCCTCTGCCCCTGCTCCCTCCATCGCCCTCAGCCTCTCTCAGCCCTGAGCAAGGCGAGAGCTCGGAACCCCTAGCTGTGGGCGTGTCCCAGCTGGAAGGGTCGCCCATGGATACCAGCAGCCCTGCCTCTGCCACTCAGGAAGACCCCACCCCCATCTCGGCCTCAGCCAGTCACACGTCACAGGAGTTGCCTGGGGGCGGGGCCAGCGCACAGACTGACAGGCAGACAGATGCAGAGGGCGGGTCAGTCTCAGTGGAAATGCTCTGGTTTTTAGCTCTAGTTGGCATCCTATGAAATTCCTTTTGTCAATCACAGTCGGAGCGAATGTGAATCTCACTGTCTCCTCTCGCCTCGCAGCGCTGTCTCCTCCCCTGGCGAGACCACGCCCCGAAACGACAGCGCAGACAGCCAATCGCAGGGCATTCAGGAAGAACCCCTCCCATCCACCAGCAATGAGGAGGAGGACCCTCTGGCAGGTGGGAACGTGATTGGTTGGGGCCTCTTTCACATGAAACCAGGAACGCAGAGAGAAACTGTCCAGTCCCTTAGGAAGATTATTATAGAATTGTTGTATCGTACCATTTCTCAGCATTTTTAGAAGTGTTTGCTGAATTTCTCTCTCCTCACTGTGCGTTTTGTTTCCCCTGCTGCGGTGCCCCTCGGCGCTGCAGGCATCAGTCTCCCAGAGGGAGTGGACCCCTCGTTCCTGGCTGCTCTCCCAGAGGATATCCGCCGCGAGGTCCTGCAGAACCAGCTGGGCATTCGGCCCCCGGCCCGCCCCCCCGCCGCCCCCTCCCTCTCGCCCTCTGCCGCCCCAGTCCTGGGGGGCGGGCCCGGGGTCACCGAGGTCAGCCCCGAATTCCTGGCTGCCCTGCCCCCTGCCATTCAGGAAGAGGTAAGCGAGGAACAGGGAGAGGGAGGGAGGGAAGAGTGGAGGAAAGGTAGATAGCGCTAGGTGTGGATGAAGGCGTTCGTTAGAGTAGGGAATTGATCATATGACAACTCTGGGGGTCACTTTATGTTCTGAACATGACTTTTAGATTTTTAAAAGTTCTCCTATATTCAAAAATAGAAGGAAAAGGCTAAGAAGGAAAATCAATAGGTAAATAAAAAATGTTTGTACCTGTAACCCGTCGGTTGTGTGGGATGTGACCACCTGACCCTCCGGCGTCCGTGCGCAGGTCCTGGCCCAGCAGCGGGCGGAGCAGCAGCGGCGGGAGCTATCCCAGCAGCCCCCGCAGGGCGACCAGCCGCTGGACCCGGTCACCTTCATCCAGACGCTGCCGTCGGAGCTGCGGCGCAGCGTGCTGGAGGACATGGAGGACAGCGTGCTGGCGGTGATGCCGCCGGACATCGCGGCCGAGGCCGCCGCGCTGCGGCGCGAGCAGGAGGCCCGCCAGCGCCAGCTGATGCACGAGCGCCTGTTCGGCCACAGCTCCTCGTCCGCGCTGTCCGCCATCCTGCGCTCGCCCGCCTTCAGCAACCGTCTGGGCAACCGCAACGTGCAGTACACCCGCCTGGCCGTGGCGCCCGGCCGCTCCTTCCCTGTGGGGGGCGCCGCTAACCACAGCCGGTGAGCACGGGCGGGGCTTTGGGGCCTCTGATTGGTGCGTCTGGCCCTCGGTCAGATCATGAGGAACGCATTCATGTCTGCCTGTGCAGTGAAGTTGTCCCTTACATGTTAAAGTTGTCTCTTATGCAGTTAAATTGTCTCTTATGCAGTTAAATTGTCTCTTATGCAGTTAAATTGTCAGTTTTGCAGTGAAGTTGTCCTTTAAACTGTAAAGTTGTCCCTTATGTTGTGATGTTGCTCATTACACAGTAGCGGTCATGCTCACTACCTGCATGTAAACCTAATTTGTGTCCTTCCTTCCCTCTTTCTGTCCCCCTCTCTCCCCCTCATATCCACTTTTCCTTCTCTCACTCCTCCCCCCCCCCCCAGCCCCTCCAGCTCCAGCGTGGACTCTCTGCTGCGTCTGCGGGGTCGGCTGCTCCTGGACCACGAGGCGCTGTCCTGCCTGCTGGTGCTGCTGTTTGTGGACGAGCCGCGGCTGAACACCAGCCGGCTGCACCGCGTGCTGCGCAACCTGTGCTACCACTCGCAGACGCGCGGCTGGGTCATCTGCAGCCTGCTGTCCATCCTGCAGCGCAGCAGCGAGAGCGAGCTGTGCATCGAGACGCCCCGCCCCGACGACGCCCGCGGCAAGCGGGCGCTGGGCGCGGCAGGGGGCAAGGGCTCGGCCGCCGCCTCCGCCTCGTCCTCCTCGTCCCTCTCTCTCTCCTCCTCCTCCTCGTCCTCCTCGTCCTCCTCCTCCCTGGACTTGCTCAACAGGGTGGAGTCCCGCAGCTCCACCCAGCTCTCCTGGCTGTCCGTCTCCATGGACGCGGCGCTGGGCTGTCGGACCAACATCTTTCAGATCCAGCGGGCGGCGGGGCGGAAGCACGCGGAGAGGCATTCGGCCAGCGCGGCGTGCACAGCCGGGGGGCCGGGCGGGGGCATGGGCGGGGCAGGAGGGGGCGGGACGGGAGCGGGCGGGGTCAGCTGTGTGGGTGGAGGAGGCTCCACCGTGCACATCCACCCCCAGGCTGCTCCCGTCGTCTGTCGTCACGTTCTCGACACGCTCATCCAGCTGGCCAAGGTGTGTGTTAGGGAATATTCTGTCTGTGATTGTCTGTCAGTGACTCTTTCGCTGTCTGTAGTTGTGTGTCGGTGCCTCTGTGGGTGTCTCGGTGACTGTAGATGTGTGTGTCAGTGACTCTGTCTGTTCGTGACTGTAGGTTTATGTCTCATTGACTCTTTCTCTGTCTGTAGGTCTTCCCCAGCCACTTCACCCAGCAGCGCTGCAAAGACCTGCCTTCCTCCTCCTCCGAGCTGGACGCCCGCCTGGGGGTGGGGCCAGCGGCAGGAACAGGAAGCGGAGGCGGCAGATCCCTCCCCTCGTCCCAAACGGTTGCCGCCGCCTCCTCGGCCCCCTCCTCCACCAGCAGCCCCCTGGGAGCGTGCACGGCGCCCAGCATGCTCACCCCGCAGTCCCTGGGCGTGTCCACGGACTTTTGGGACCTCCTGGTCAAACTGGACAACATGAATGTGAGCCGCAAGGGCAAGGCGTCGATGAAGGTGCTGCCCCCGGGGGCCCTGGGCGAGGCGGACGGGGCGCAGGGCAGCCTGGAGGCGTCGCCGCTGGGGCAGCTGATGAACATGCTGTCCCACCCGGTCATCCGCCGCAGCTCCCTGCTGACGGAGAAGCTGCTCCGCCTGCTGTCGCTCATCTCCATCGCCCTGCCCGACAACAAGGCCACGGAGGTCACCGCCCCCCACCCCGCGGCCCCGCCCGCCGCCGCCGGTGCCGCCGCCCAGGCCGCCACCGCCGGCCCCGCCCAGGCTGCTCCCGCCCCCGCCCCGGCTCCCGCAGGCCCCGCCCCCGTCGCCACACAGGGCCCCGCCTCCGGGAGCGTCTCGGCGCCGGCGCACCCCTCCGCCGTCGCCACCACCACCGTTTCAACCTCCACCTCTACGGCCACCTCTACTGGTGAGCGCCGGGCACTGCGGCCATCGTAGCTCTGTGTGTGGGGAGTGCTGCTCTCATGGCGGATGTATTTAGGACAGAAACGGGCCTGTTTAAGGATGTGTAATACAGAATGACCTGTGCAGTGTCTTAGCTCTCTTTCTCTCACTCCTCCTTCCTCTTCCTCTCTCTCTCTGCAGCCAAGCAGCGGGCATCAGTGTGCAGTGCTGACAGCGACAACAAGCTGGCCTCTACGGGACTCACAGAGAAGCAGCTGCAGCTCTCTGTGGAGGTGAGGGACGCGTCCACTGATCCAGGATCAGCGTTTCAGAGGTTTCGCACGGAGCAGCCGCCCCTGACTGCTGCACTCAGACCAGGGGAAGGGTTGTAAGGGTCGCGTGGGGACCGATCTCCTGCTCTACTGACCCTAACGCCCCCCTCCCGCCCCTCAGGTGCTGACGTCACACTCGTGTTCGGAGGAGGGTCTGGAGGACGCCGCCAACATCCTGCTGCAGCTGTCCCGCGGCGACGCGCCCACGCGCGACACCGTCCTCAGACTGCTGCTATCCGGCGCCCGGCAGCTCGGCTACACCCTCTGCAAGCAGATAGGTGAGTCCTGCCAGAGCGCGCTCTCTGTGCGGTTCTGCTCACACACAGCGGTCATTCACACGCAGCCCGGTCGCTCTCTCGGCACTTACGCTCACACAGGGCGGTTACTCTGCCTTCACTGTTCCTCAGAGCGGTCAGGCCTGCTTTTCGCCCTGCTTCCTCAGAAGGTTTGTTCACAGGTTTTGTGCCAAATGATGCAATGTGGGAACCCCTCCCCCCAGGTACCCTATTGGCCGAGCTGAGGGAGTACAACCTGGAGCAGCAGAGACGCGCCCACGCTGACGCCCACTCGCCCGACGCCACGCCGGACGACGCCGCCCACTCCGCACGGCTCAAGGGCAAGATGACCAGCAGGTGAACGGAGACCAGCGCTGGATCACCCACATTTAGAGAATCCCATCGACCCGGGGTTTCTGAATGTGGAGGGGGCTCTGTATGGAGTTTCTGAAGGGTGGAGGGGAGAGGGGGTTGAGGATGGGGTTTTCTGAAGGGTGGAGGGGGTTGAGGATGAGATATTCTGAAGGGTTTTTGCTACTCTATCATGCTGGTGAAATACACTGGGGTAAAATCGACCTTATCTGGGGCGGGGCTGAACCAGACACACCAGTCACGGCACTACAGTGTGCGCTAAATGAATATTATTGTGCCCAAATTGGGTGCATCCTATCAAATTAGGCCAGCGGTGATTGTTCCACAGACCTGCAGCTGTAGAGACTCCGGTCAGCAGCGCGGACGGCTGTGACTGTAACCCCCTCTCTCCCTTCTCGTGTGCTGGCGGGGGCGCAGGTTCGACGGGGCCGAGAGCGTGGTGATCGTGGCCGCTCAGAAGCGCACCCTGGGCGGCCGGGAGCTGCAGCTGCCCTCCATGAGCTCCCTGACCTCCAAGACGTCCACGCAGAAGTTCTTCCTGCGCGTGCTGCAGGTCATCATCCAGCTGCGCGAGGACACGCGCCGAGCCAACAAGAAGGCCAAGCAGAGCGGGAGGCTAGGTACGAGCGCTAACACAGTCACACTCACACACACAGGCACACAGACGCAGACACACACATACACATTCTCTTATCCAGCATAACAGCCAAGCAGAGCGGGAGGCTAGGTACGGCGCTAACACAGTCACACTCACACTCACACTCACACACACGCACACACACACATACACATTCTCTTATCCAGCATAACGGCCAAGCAGAGCGGGAGGCTAGGTACGGCGCTAACACAGTCACACTCACACTCACACTCACACACACGCACACACACACATACACATTCTCTTATCCAGCATAACGGCCAAGCAGAGCGGGAGGCTAGGTACGGCGCTAACACAGTCACACTCACACTCACACTCACACACACGCACACACACACATACACATTCTCTTATCCAGCATAACGGCCAAGCAGAGCGGGAGGCTAGGTACGGCGCTAACACAGTCACACTCACACTCACTCACACACACGCACACACACACATACACATTCTCTTATCCAGCATAACGGCCAAGCAGAGCGGGAGGCTAGGTACGAGCGCTAACACAGTCACACTCACACACACACTCACACACACACACACACACAGGCACACAGACGCAGACACACGCATGCACATTTTCTTATCCAGCATAAAGGCCAAGCAGAGCGGGAGGCTAGGTACGAGCGCTAACACAGTCACACTCACACACAGGCACACAGACGCAGACACACACGCATACACATTTTCTTATCCAGCATAAAGGCCAAGCAGAGCGGGAGGCTAGGTACGAGCGCTAACGCGCACAAGCATGAACTCAGTTATGTTCACGCAGTCACATATGCGCAGACCGTAAGATGCACTTACACTAACATCTTGTTCACTCCATTACACTCTTGTACAGGAAACTGGAATAACTAAAGCACAAGGGCTTCAATTCCCTGTGGTCTCTTAATCAAGAATAACTCATGCTTTTCCGTCATAAGCTTGAGTAAATGGGTTACAATGGTGTGTGTGGGGGTCATTGGAAAGCCCCTCTTCCAATCATGTTATTGTGTGTGTGCGCGTGCACGTGTGTGTGGTCCCGTCCCGCAGGTTCGTCCAGCCTGGGGTCGGCCAGCAGTATCCAGGCAGCGGTTCGCCAGCTGGAGGCGGAAGCGGACGCCATTATTCAGATGGTGAGGGAGGGGCAGCGGGCGCGCCGGCTACAGCAGGCTCCCCCTCCTTCCTCCTCCTCCAACGCCGCCGTCACCGCTGCATCCTCCATAGCGGCCCCCCACCCCCCTGGCGTCGCCCCAGCCAACGTCCCCCCCGCCGGCACGGCCAGCGCTGCTACGGTTAGCATGGGCCCCAACTGACAGCAACCACACCAGTGCTGACGTCATCATTACTGACACACGTACACGCACTGCTGACGTCATCGTTACTGACACACGTACACGCACTGCTGACTTCATCATTACTGACACACGTACACGCAGTGCTGACTTCATCATTACTGACACACGTACACGCACTGCTGACGTCATCGTTACTGACACACGTACACGCAGTGCTGACTTCATCATTACTGACACACGTACACGCAGTGCTGACTTCATCATTACTGACACACGTACACGCGTACACGCAGTGCTGACTTCATCATTACTGACACACGTACACGCACTGCTGACGTCATCGTTACTGACACACGTACACGCAGTGCTGACTTCATCATTACTGACACACGTACACGCAATGCTGACTTCATCGTTACTGACACATCCGCCAGTGCTGATGTCATCATTACTGACACACTTACACCACTACTGACGTCATCATTACTGACACACGTACACCACTACAAAACCATTTCTGTTACAAACCACTTCTGGTTGCAACTGCACCACTGCTGACTGCTTCTACTACAGACACACCTGTACCACTTCTTTTAGAATCTTCACACACTGCATTATGGACAACTCCACTTGCATCACTATTGAAAGCTCCGCACTACTGCTGACAGTCCGTACACCACTACTGACACACCTACACCACTGAGACCCTACATGCGGCTTATACACGTACTCCCTTACTGATACACTGACAGAATGTGCAACACTGCTGACTGACCGCATTACTGCTGACGCGGTGCCGGCAGATGCACTGACCTGACTGCTCACACGCTGGCCCTGACGGAGACAGACCGGTGCTGATGCTCACTGTGTGATTAACCTCATGGCATATTGGCTGTCTGCCTGAAATCTGCATACACTGCCCGTGCCTTCGGCCTGCCCGCCTGTCTGGCCATCTGTCTGTCTGTCTGTCCGTCCATGTGCCTGTCTGTCTGTCTGTCTGTCTGTGTGCGTCTGTGCCTGAGGCTGGCTGTCATGGCTTCGAGCTGCCGCCCCTCCCCCCTCTCTCTCTCGCTGCTTATGAGTGTACCGGTGCACGGCAGTCTGTTGTCCCACAGGTTTTATTTAAGAACGCTCATCTGTTTTCAGTTGTCATTCATGAGCTAATCTCTCTCCCTTCTTTCTCACTCTCTCTCTCTCTTTATCCATCCATTTTACTTTTCCTTTTCCCCATCATCTCACCCCCTTGCGTTTTTCTCTTCTCATTCTCTGCCCTCACCTGCTCTCCGATCTCCCCTTTCTTCCACGTTCACCCCCCTCACCTCCGCTTTAATCTCTACTTGGCCCCCCTGCTCCCTCCCCCCCGCTCCCTCCCCCCCGCCAGTCGGAAGTCCAGTCGGTGTCGGAGCCCCCTCCTGCGCAGAGAGACGACTCCCCCATGGACGTGGACCAGCCGCCCCCCTTGGACCAGGAGCCCCCCCCTCTGGGTGAGAGAACCCCGCAGCCTCCCACCAAACCCGGGGTCGTCAGGAACCGGGCGACCTCGACCAATCGCAGCGCGTTTCTCTGGGGCGCAGAGCGATTAGCTCTAATGGCGGTGCAGCTCCTTTGTGCTCGTATGTGGTCAGCAGCCTGGATACGCTCGTGTTCCGTTTTTTAAGTGCGGTATGTGGATGTTGCCTTTCCTGCAGGTGGAGAGAGCAGCAGCCAAGCGGAGCAGGAGGAGAAGCTGCCAGACCTCCCCCTCCTGAGCGAGCAGCTCCTATTGGACGAGCTGTGGGACATGCTGGGAGAGTGTTTGAAAGAACTGGAGGAGTCGCACGATCAGCATGCGGTCCTGGGTATGTCACCTTCACCCCGTCAGTCCCCTGACCGTGACAGGCGACGTGTTCATCCCACTGACCGTAAATGGTACTGTGTTCATCTGAAACGTGTCCCCCCCCCTGCAGTGCTGCAGCCGGCGGTAGAGGCCTTCTTCCTGGTCCACGCGACGGAGCGCGAGAGCAAGCCCCCGGTGAGGGACACGCGGGAGAGCCAGCTGTCCCACATCAAGGACGAGCCGCCGCCCCTGTCCCCCGCCCCGCTCACCCCGGCCACGCCCTCCTCCCTCGACCCCTTCTTCTCCCGCGAGCCGTCCTCCATGCACATCTCCGCCAACCTGCCGCCCGACACGCAGAAGTTCCTGCGCTTCGCTGGTGAGCCTCAGACACACGCGCACTCTCTCCCTCTCTCTCTCTCTCTCTCTCTCTCTCTCCCCCCCTCTCTTACACTCTCTCTCTCTCTCCCCCCCTCTCTCACACTCACTCTCTCTCTCTCTCTCTCCCCCCCTCTCTCACACTCACTCTCTCTCTCTCTCCCTCTCTCACACTCTCTCTCTCTCTCTCTCTCACTCTCTGACTGCGCTTCTCCCTGTCTCCGCAGAGACCCACCGCACGGTGTTGAACCAGATCCTGCGGCAGTCCACCACTCACCTGGCGGACGGCCCCTTCGCCGTGCTGGTGGACTACATCCGCATCCTGGACTTCGACGTCAAGCGCAAGTACGTCTCACTCTGTAGCATGGTGCTGCTTGAGGATGTGGTGTGATGTCACTGTGCGTGCGTGATGTCACTGTGCGTGATGTCCCTGTGCCTGTCCTGACTCCGCCCCCTGTGTGCAGGTACTTCCGGCAGGAGCTGGAGCGGCTGGACGAGGGCCTGAGGAAGGAGGACATGGCGGTGCACGTCCGCCGGGACCACGTGTTCGAGGACTCCTACAGAGAGCTGCACCGCAAGAGCCCCGAGGAGATGAAGAACCGCCTGTGAGTGCTGAGCTCCTCCGCTCTGACCGCACTCTCACCACAGTCTGACCGCACTCTCACCACAGTCTGACCGCACTCTCACCACAGTCTGACCGCACTCTCACCACAGTCTGACCGTGCTCACTCATTCATCACACTGAACAGTCTGACCGTACTCACTCATTCATCACACTGGACAGTCTGACCGTACTCACTCATTCATCACACTGAACAGTCTGACCGTACTCACTCATTATCACACTGAACAGTCTGACCGTACTCACTCATTCATCACACTGAACAGCCTGACCGTACTCAAACATTCATCACACTGAACAGTCTGACCGTACTCACTCATTCATCACACTGAACAGCCTGACCGTACTCACTCATTCATCACACTGAACAGCCTGACCGTACTCACTCGTTCATCACACTGAACAGTCTGACCGTACTCACTCATTCATCACACTGAACAGTCTGACCGTACTCCCTCATTCATCACACTGAACAGCCTGACCGTACTCACTCATTCATCACACTGAACAGTCTGACCGTACTCACTCATTCATCACACTGAACAGTCTGACCGTACTCCCTCATTCATCACACTGAACAGTCTGACCGTACTCCCTCATTCATCACACTGAACAGCCTGACCGTACTCACTCATTCATCACACTGAACAGTCTGACCGTACTCACTCATTCATCACACTGAACATTCTGACCGTACTCACTCATGCATCACACTGAACAGTCTGACCGTACTCACTCATTCATCACACTGAACAGTCTGACCGTACTCCCTCATTCATCACACTGAACAGTCTGACCGTACTCACTCATTCATCACACTGAACAGTCTGACCGTACTCACTCATGCATCACACTGAACAGTCTGACCGTACTCAATCATTCATCACACTGAACAGTCTGACCGTACTCACTCATTCATCACACTGAACAGCCTGACCGTACTCACTCATTCATCACACTGAACAGTCTGACCGTACTCACTCATTCATCACACTGAACAGTCTGACCGTACTCTGTTCAGTGTGATGAATCACTGTCTAACCGTACTCAGTGATTTATTTGGAGGCTGTACGTACATCACACTGACCGCACTGACCCCAAACTGCCTGTACTCTGACCATACACTGAAAGAGATTATGCAGTGTGCTTTCTTGGTGCTTCTCAGATGGGTCTCTGTTCTGTGTTCACTGGTTTAACCCTGTTTCCTACTGTATGTAACCTGAACACGTGCAGTGCTCGCAGTGGTAAGGTGTGCTCTTATAAACAAGAACAGGTAGCTACTTTAAACCCTTTCCACTTGGATCACTGTCTCTAGTAATGAAGTCATACTGTGAACTGGTGATTTTGATGATAATGTGAGTGATGTGTTTGCCTCTCTCAGGTACATAGTGTTTGAGGGAGAGGAGGGTCAGGACGCGGGGGGTCTGCTGAGGGAGTGGTACATGATCATTTCTCGGGAGATGTTCAACCCCATGTACGCCCTCTTCCGCACGTCGCCCGGCGACCGGGTCACCTACACCATCAACCCCTCCTCCCACTGCAACCCCAACCACCTCAGCTACTTCAAGTTTGTGGGGCGCGTGGTGGCCAAGGCAGTGTACGACAACCGACTGCTGGAGTGCTACTTCACACGCAGCTTCTACAAGCACATCCTAGGGAAGAGCGTCAGGTACGCTGATCTCAGATCAGTCATTACGTTGAATTGCACAGCGCCGGGCGTCTCGGCTGACCCACGCGCTGGTCTCAGATCTGCGATTGATTTAAGGGTTGTGACCCTGGGCTGTGGTGATGCCAGTGAAATGGCTGTAAGGGTGGCAGCGTGTGCAGACACACATACACAGACACATGCGTGCACTTACAGCTGTGTGTGGAGTCTGTGTATTTATTAAGTAAGAGTGGGGTGGGAGGCGTGTTTCTGTGTAACTGTTGTCTCGAATTGAAACTCATTTCTTCTTCAGGTACACGGACATGGAGAGTGAGGATTATCACTTCTACCAGGGCCTGGTCTACCTGCTGGAGAACGATGTGTCCACATTGGGCTATGAGCTGACGTTCAGCACAGAGGTAATTAAGCAGGCACCCTTATCCCGAGTCACTTACACAGCTACATTTATACATAGAATACATTTGTACCACTGGAGATCTACTGAAGCAGTGCAGGTTAAGTCACTTACTCAATGCCACAACAGCAGTGACCTTCCTGGGTACTGAACCTGCAACCTTAATGTTACAAGCCCACTTCCTTAACCAACAGACTCCTATTTGACAGTTGAATGTGTGTTCTTTGTTATACATGGTTTTAGTAGTATCACAGGTTTTACGCTGTACTCCAGCTTCTTGCTTTGCGCACAGACCTTCATTGTGGAAGCCTCTCTTCCCCTCCAGGTCCAGGAGTTTGGAGTGTGTGAGGTGAGGGACCTGAAGCTCAACGGAGCAAACATCCTGGTGACGGAGGAGAATAAGAAGGAGTACGTCCACCTGGTCTGTCAGATGAAGATGACAGGTGAGACTGAGCGCTGTCCTACAACAAACGTTACTTCAAGCAGTCTTCTTGTGCTTCTCTGAACTTCCCTGAACAAACACTACTGCCCAACACTCACAATCCCTGAGCGCAGTCCTCTTGTGCTTCCCTGAACTTGCGCTGCCCCTGAGCACCGTGCTGAAGGCTGCGGCTCGTGTCGGCAGAAGGGAAACGCTACTGAGCACGGTGTTGCGCTGCCGCAGCCCTGCGGGGTGTTCAGCTGGACTCATCCTGACGAGGGCGCAGCGCTTGGCAGACTGGCAGTAGTAAGCAGTGGCCGTTTCTCCCTCTCTGTCCCCCTCCCAGGCGCCATTCGGAAGCAGCTGGCGGCCTTCCTGGAGGGCTTCTACGAGATCATCCCCAAGAGGCTGATCTCCATCTTCACCGAGCAGGAGCTGGAGCTGCTCATCTCCGGCCTGCCCACCATTGACATCGACGACCTGAAGGCCAACACTGAGTACCACAAGTACCAGTCCAGTTCCATACAGGTGTGGGCACATCGATACTTGCTTGAGTGACCTGCACACGGTTACAGCTGCTGATGCATCTTTTAACATTCACTGCTTCCTGTAGCTGGCTGTGATAACCTCACCTGTCCTGCTTCCTAAATAGATTGACCAATAGTACGCACCCTGTTGCTTCACCTGCCAGAAAGTATACATTTGAGTAATGATATGCACTTGCAATTACACACTTGAGTAGAGGTATATGCCCTAAGCACAATAGTGATGGTATACATTTGAGTAATGGTGTGCACATTATCTCTGTGCGTACTCGTGTACAGGTCTTTGCTTTATGGATTCTGATGCAGCCTAACCTCCTCTCTGTAGATCCAGTGGTTCTGGCGGGCCTTGCGGTCGTTTGACCAGGCGGACCGCGCCAAGTTCCTGCAGTTTGTTACGGGCACGTCCAAAGTGCCGCTGCAGGGCTTCGCTGCGCTGGAGGGTATGAACGGGATCCAGAAGTTCCAAATTCACCGCGATGACCGCTCCACTGACCGGCTACCTTCCGCCCACACCTGGTAATGCACCTGGAATATACCCACTACACACTCACCTGGCTCTACCCACTACACCCACACCAGACTCTACCCACTACACACTCACCTGACTCTACCCACTACACCCACACCAGACTCTACCCACTACACACTCACCTGACTCTACCCACTACACCCACACCAGACTCTACCCACTACACACTCACCTGGCTCTACCCACTACACCCACACCAGACTCTACCCACTACACACTCACCTGACTCTACCCATACACCCACACCAGACTCTACCCACTACACACTCACCTGACTCTACCCCTTGCACACCCAACCTGACTTCACCCCGTACACAATCACCTGACTGCCTCTTACACACTCACCTGACTTTTCTCCCTACACACTCACCTGACTGCTCCCCATGCACACTCACCTGACTGCCTTTAAAAATTCACCTGACCCCATCCCAGATGATCTGAATGGTATTTTGCTCCTATTTTAGATTGGAACTGTGTATGACAGTAAAAGGCATACTATGCAGGATTTTTAGCCTTGTTGTGGTCCTGTGTTTACAATCAAACAAGTCTCCTCTGTCCTCAGCCCCGTCCACTCGCCTCCATTGAGGGCAAGCAACACCCTTGAGCGCCCCAGGCGTAGCTAGCTGAAAAGCTAGAAGTAATGTTACTGACAGGCCCAACAGAAAACTCTGTCGCTTTTCATTCCCTTGGTGGGTTTCAGCTGTCACCATCAGGCCAGAGATTTAGCAAATGGCCAGATCATCGTAGATATGGCTGAGTGGTTATTTTGTTTTCATGGTAAAAATCCTGCGTAGTGTAGCTTTCAGTATAATTTTTGATATGAAGATTAATGTGTGTATATTATTTCATTAAGTCGAACACATTGTCATATTGCTTACAGGTTTTAAAAATAATAAATTATCATCCCTTTTACATTGTTGACTAAAAACTGTGTTGCATCAGTGTTGACAGAATCACCACCCAGAGTTTGTTTCCAGCAGTATTTCTGAGGGACTATTTAGTCACAAAATGGCTGACTTCCCCCCCCTCCCTCTCTCCCCTTTCAGCTTTAACCAGCTGGACCTGCCAGCCTATGAGAGCTATGAGAAGCTGAGACACATGCTGCTGCTGGCCATTCAGGAGTGTTCGGAGGGCTTCGGACTGGCCTAGACACGTAGACTGTTCACACACACACGCAGACACACACAGGCACACACATGCAAACGCCACGCACACATTCGAGCGCACACCCAGATACTGGTCTGAATTCTGAGACACACTGAAGTCACGCAGACATGACGTGTGAGAGAGCCACGAGTTTTGAACTGTTGTACATTCACCTAAACTTTACCCAGACCAATCAAAAGCCCACGGAGACGCACACGCAAACACGGACACGCGTGTGCAAACACCGTCGAGACATTTACCGGAGCGCTCTTCTCAACGGCCCAGTCACACTGGTTATCCTATACGTACAAAGACAACCACACACCAGATTGCTGACTGCATATAGCCACATGCCGACACACAGACTCATGCAGTGTCCTTGTGTGTCTGAGTGTCTCTCTCCCTCCCTGATTAAAACTGCAAACCTGAGAGATTGAGGAGACTTGGACTAATATTAAGATTTTTTTCCCATTTTGTTTTTCTTTGTGCGAAAGATTTGGGGGAGTATATTATACTTACTAATTGTTTTTTTGTTTTTTTTTCTCGCCTGTGTAAAATGGAGAAGGGGTTTTGTGTGTGATCGCCATGGTTATAAAATTTTTGGAGGAAAAAGAGCCTTTGTTGTAATTTTTTTTCTTTTTTTTTTTCAATTTTGAAATGTCTTGAAGTGACTTTACTAGCCTTGAAAATGGAGGGATATTTTTGTGGATAAAGACTGATTTTATCTATTAAGGAATAAAGGAAGGAATGAGGGGTGAAGAATGAAATGGAGGAGAAAAAAAATGTAAGGACTTCTCAAACTGCCTTGCTGGGGTGGCATTTTTTGAGGAAGGACGAAGAGAACCGGTGAAGAAGAAAAGAAATGGGATGAAAAAGCCGGACGGGCTGTGTGGCTGTAGGGACCTGCAGATCCAGTCTGGAGCCTTTCTAACGCAACAAAAACAGCAGGGCAAGGGGGGGCTGTGTTTGGGAGCTTTTTGGGGGGGGGTGGGAGAGGGTTGTATCATGGTGGGAGGGGGGAGGGTGGGTCGGGCCTAGACTAAACAAATTAATACATAAATAAAATGGAGTTGAATGGAGTGAAATGAGTTTATTAACTGTGTTATGACATGACACCTGTGTGGAAATATTTGTGCTCGATTGAAGATTGGGAAGCTATGCAACTGACAACTGCTTGGCTTTATTAGACATCAATATGTCTCTCTGGGTGACATTTCTGCTGTCGCTCAATAGATGTTTTGGTGTGTCCTTATAATTATTGAAACCTGTTAAGTATTAGGTCAGATTTCTTGAAGTGCCAGGCCTCTGAATGTTCGGACATGAGTTAAAGCAGCCATCTCTACTGTGTGTTAGACATAGCAACATTAAAGCTCTCACACATTCCAAGGAAAGATCAACTAAAATTATTTTTGTTAGACCGTGTATTGATTTGTGCACTTTGAGCTTCTGTTTCGCTAACCGTGTATTTCTACTTTCATTCGGGTATGCGTCATGGATTCTTAAGATAACTGTTACTGGTCAAGAGCAATGGATCTTTAAATCCCCTAAAAGTATGAGCTTAATGGACGTAGTTCAGTTGTTTGCATGATTCCATCGGACGACTAGCGCGTAGACGATTGTGACTGCATAAAACATAGACAGCGATGTGCATAATATGAAAAAAGCCTGTGGCCAGGCTGCATTGTTCTGCGTAACACATACGCCATCATTGTGCGACGTAAGCAGAGCTGTGCGTAGAGGAGGGTGGCGTGGAAGCGGCGCTCCTGAGTGGTTCGGTGAAAGTGTACTGAGGACCCTGACGTACGGTCGGCGGCGTGTGAAAATGGCGAACATTCGGAGTGTCAAGGTGAGAAGCCGAATGAAATAAGTTTCTATTGTGAGGAAAGCATAATGTGACTATCTTCAAGCTATTAAAGTTGTAATGTTCTATGGTGATTTGCATACATGTGCAAATGCGTCTGATAGCGACAGCAAGGTATCCAGCTCTAATAAACATCCTTCCAGGCTGTTAAGCGCTGCTTAGCTAGCGTTAGCTAACTAGCAGCAGTAGCGTTACTGCCAACTATGAACTTCTCAAATGCAGCGCTCAACAATAGGGCGGTGCATGCAACGTGTGATAAGAAGGTAGATAAGTTACATGGTTGCAGGTTTAGATTGAAGGGAAACCATTTATGTGCTATTGTTGGGTTAGCTAGGTAGGTAAGTTAGGGTCATCATGTTCATGTCTTATCCTGTATGACTGTAATAAACTGTCTTGTTTAAGCGGACGTGTTAAATGTTATGTGCGCGTCATTTACAGAATTGCCAGAATAAATCACAATGAACGATGTAATTATCTGACAGTGCGTCCAAAGAAGCGCATGCAAAAAACAAAAACACCTGTATAGCTGTGTTGTCTTTGTGTGACGTGACGTGCTGACCTTTATAATGCGGTCCTAGTTATTCTCAGCTCAAGTTGAGTTATTTTCCATGGCTCTCTGTCTGCTACATGTCCCGCCTTAAACGTTGTGCTCTCTCTTTTGTAACGTCCTCCTCTCTCAGGGTATGGTGGGGTTGGTGACGGGAGGGGCCTCGGGACTGGGGAGGGCCACGGTGGAACGGCTTGTGAATATGGGGGGCAGCGCCGTGATCCTGGACCTGCCGAGTTCGGACGGGCAGAGTGTGGCGCAGAGCCTGGGGGACCGGTGTGCCTTTGCTCCTGCGGACGTGAGTGACGCTGCCAACGCGTGCCCATCCCGCTGCAATGTCAGGATGGTCCATGGTCCCTGTGACCCTAAAGCACATGCAAAACTAAAACATGCACTATAATCATCTCTTATGAACTGCAAAGGCCAGACCGCTCGCTTGCTAAACTGCATGAATGGCCTTTTGGTCTGGTCTGGTCTGGTCTGGTCGGGGGGGGAGGGGAGGGGAGGGGAGGGGAGTATTCCATGCTGATTCACTCAGCACATTTGCACTGACAGCATAGGAGCATGGTGTTCTGAAGAAGCGATGGTGACAGTCTCCCTTTCCGTTGCTCCAGGTCACCTCAGAATCCGACGTGCGCTCTGCCGTGTCTCTTGCCCGTGAGAAGTTTGGCCGCCTGGACCTTGCAGTGAACTGCGCTGGAATCGCTGTAGCCGTCAAGACCTACAACTTCAAGAAGGACGTGCCCCACAGCCTAGAGGACTTCACCAGAGTCATTACTGTGAGTGTCTCAGACCAAGACCCACACTGCCTTCTACTGCCCCCTACTGTCCCATCCCACACACTGCCATCTACTGGCCCACACTGCCACATACTGTTCCAAACGGCTTCCCACTTTCCCACACAGCACCCCCTAGTGGCCATAATTACAAGCAACTCATGCCTTTCCTGGGAATCTTTTTGTTATATATCCCTGTCTGTTAACAACCCCTCCATTTTACTATTTGTGAGGCAGTACTGGAGAGCATGACATTATTGGGTGTTAATCCTGCGCTTACCCGTGTGTCAGGTGAATATTGCGGGCACCTTCAACGTGATACGGCTGGCAGTAGGAGAGATGGGAAAGAACGAGCCGGACGCAGATGGCCACAGGGGCTGCATCGTCAACACGGCCAGCGTGGCAGCATTCGATGGACAGGTACCCCTGAACATGCCCAGTCTTGCCTGTGGATGCCTCTTTCTTTGTCAGTTTTTGGTTACATTCAACGCATACTCAGTATCATATAGCTTTGGTTTTATTGCACACCTTCCTCTCTCTCTCTCTTTTCCTAGGTTGGTCAGGCTGCGTACTCCGCCTCCAAAGGAGGGATCGTAGGAATGACGCTCCCTATCGCCCGTGACTTGGCGCCCATGGGCATCCGCGTGGTCACCATAGCCCCTGGTCAGTTGGTGGACAAACCCGCACACAGACTTTCATACAAGGCATCTGCGCAGTCCCAGTCGCACGGCATGTCACTTTACGCACAAGTGTCCGGATGCGTGCACAGACCCACACACACACGCACACAGCGCAAACACAGACGCACAAAGAGAGATTTGCCAGCATGTGCGCAGCGGCCAGCCCTGTGCACGGTTAACCGCTCGGTCCTGTCTGTCTCCTCCCCTCCGCAGGCCTGTTCTCCACCCCTCTGCTGGCTGGCTTGCCTGAGAAGGTGCGCACCTTCCTGGCCCGCCAGGTGCCCTTCCCCTCCCGCCTGGGAGACCCCGCAGAGTTTGCGCACCTGGTGACCTCGCTGGCCGAAAACCCCATGATCAACGGGGAGGTCATCCGGCTGGACGGAGCCATCCGTATGCAGCCCTGAGAGAGAGGGAGGGGAAGGACGGAGGGAGAGAGAGAGAGAGAGAGAGAAGGGGGAGGGGAGGGGAGGGGGAGAGAGGAGTCTGGCCTGCTCCTTGGCATGTCCTCCTTTTGGAGCACGGGGTCCGGACTTTGTCATGTTATGTCTCTAGCCGATTTATTTGGAAGCTGTGCGTGAGTGCGTGTGTGGTTCTTGCGTGCTCATGTATTTGGTCAAAACTGTCGAGACTACCTCCCCAGAAATCCACAACGCCATTGGTCCTGGTGTGTGATTTGTAGAGGGCCCCATTGGTCAAGTGCATTTGCAGAGTGGAGATCCACAGCTTTCTGTTCTTAGTCCTCATGGGTTAAATGTGTGTGAGATTTGTCTGTTGGGGGAGTCCTTATCTTAAGAGGGCCAGAAGCGGATGCTCAGTAATGCTGCCAGTTGGGAATGCTACGCGTCTTTACAAACACTGGCCTGTCCACATTTCCATTCCTCTCTCTCTTTCTGCTCCCTAATTCAGTGCTGCACAGCTGCTCTGGTCTGCAGCAGTGCTGCATGGTGCCCAGTTTAATTTGGTCGGTTTTAGAGGTGGGCGTGTGCAGTGCCTTGTTTGTGCGTTCGCGGTGTGTTTTTCGGCCTCTCCCCTGATTAAGTCGATGGCCTCCTGACCCATGGTTCTGCTGTATCGTTTATCTGGAGTTTGCCTCCTCGTCCAGCCTTGCTTACCTGCGGGTCAGTCCTGACAGCGCATCTGGTGATATCTGTGCTCTAAGTGGGATAATGCATGCGTAAAATGCAGATTCATTCGGTCATCTCCCAACAAGCCCAAACAGTCCCCAATGCAGTCCATGCATTTATGACTTGCACGTAGTTATTACCAGATGTTGGTATGGTTTGCCTGAAGAGGTTGCTCTTCACTCTGTCTCCCAGCCCATCCCATAACCCTGTTCCCACACACATATTTCCCCCTACCTCTCACAGTACACATCACCCTTTCACTCTCTTCCTTGCTCCTTCCCTTTATCTCTCTCTGCCCCCATTGGCTTTCAGTCCATCCTGTTTTATGTCCCTGGCCTATGGGAGTTGAGCAGGTGGGGCATGTCTGAATATGTTCAGTGTAGTGCCTGGAGTCTTGGCCCTGTCCCCTGGGGGTCTTGTTGCCATTCAAAGCTCAGGGACTCCTTTGACCCCACAGAGTTCAGACCCCCCCTCCCCCAATCTCATATCTAATCACTCTCATGAGTCCATAATTACTAAAAAAGGGGGAAACCAAGCTATTATTAATGGCTCTGACTAGGATAACTGGCCACATCTCAGTGGTCATAGTGTTTATGATTAAACCGAATGACCACAGAACTGTATAGATGATAAATTGCTCAATCACTGGATGGGGAATAATGCTTTGGGGTACTGATGTTCTTTTGGTTGGGGAACAGTTTGACTAGCATATATTAGTGTTTATAGCTCAAAATTCTCAAATTCTCAAAGTTGAACAACCACTCGAGTTTCATTACTCAAATCTTTTATTTAAAAATGTTTATGAAATGGAAGATGTAGTTTACTGATTCACATAATAAAGAATGTTTGAGTCATCACGTTTTATTTGTAAAATTATATTTTTGAGCAATGGAAATGCAAAAGGTATTTCTGATACAGCTCTTTTTCATGTTTCTAGAAATCATGATGAACATCTTTGTAATGCATGCATTGTACATGGGGTATATAAGAATTTCTTCTGATTCATGAGTTGCTTGGGCACTATGTAATGAGTTGCAGTGAAATCCACCTCAATGCGATACGTGATTGCCAACCTTGTTTTTACCAAGTCTGGTAATTCCTTCCTAGCTGTACAAACACATAAGTACAAGTACAACGTAGAGGCTAGCGGTATAACACAAAGCTGTGAAAATGTAAGTGGTATCTTGGATGCGCACACCTTATGATTCAAATGGGCATTATCATGCACAAGATGACTTGATTCTTGACCTCTAAATTTAGAAGCCTCATGGGAACATAGTTATACACCGTGATACACCATTGCTTTTAAATGACCCTCTTGCTGCAAGAAATAGACATTGTCTATGCATTCAGACAAGTAAAGGTTTATGAGACATCCTGCTTTAATTTACCTATTTAACTGCATAGTTATAATACAAAACAGGTTTTGCTTTTGTTGAGCAAATTAACATGCTGTCCAGTGATATGAAAAACTAAAAATAATTTTAAAAATGTGTTTACTCAGTCTGATTGTCCCAATATTCAAAGTAAATTAATCCCTGCTAAATGGCGAGACATTTCCCAGCAGCTGAGAGTAAAAAAACTGCGTCCCTGCTGCCGTTTCAGGATTTTCATCCTGCCGTGACCCGGATTCGAACCGGGGTTGCTGCGGCCACAACGCAGAGTACTAACCACTATACGATCACGGCGAGCTACTGGGGACATGAAGATTATCTGTTCAGGAAAGTACTTGAAGGCACGAAGAATGTAAGCGTTTACAAATACAATTTGTGCTTACTGCGTGGCGCCTTTAAATCATTTAACGCCTTACAAGCACGACAATGTAATTTACAGTATTTTTGGCGGTAACTGAATATATATGGAATATCAAGCCCCTGCCATAGACTGTATAAAAATCATAGGCTGCATAAAAGTACACGACACGGCAGCCATTTTGTGCCAGAACGCTCATCACACATCAAAGTTTTCAAGGGGCTGATGGGAGATGTGGGAGAATCCTCGGGTTTTCAAACATGCATCAACTTCTCTAGCTCAATCTGAACTGCACCTCCCATTGTGCTCTGTGATATGTAATAGACGAGCTAACTTTTGAATGAGACAAACGGTGAGATTATTTTGTTGCCAGTTTGGGAGAAATCAAAGAACCCCTCTGCGACGATACCAATGGCTACATACCATAGATTGTATCAAAATAGCTACATACCATAACTCATCGAATTTAACCAGAAGTGATAAAAACAATCGCTTGCGGCGCACTATGTACTCAACACGTTCGGTGTTACCGATTGGCGCGTTAGGAAACGTGGACTCGACTAATCCAGATCCTTAGATTAATCGCTTCTTGGGTAAATCATTTGTAAACTTAAGAGTTGACGTTTCCTCTAACTTTTATCCACATTTACTTGTAAATTATCTTGACATTCTAGTCCTACTTTATGCGTGCTACTGGAAACATAGCTAGTGAAGTAGAACTTCGATTTAATCTACAGGAACCAATTTGCAACATTTTTCAGTGATTATATACTGGAGAACAATAACTTCTAGGGCTAGTTCAGAGAATGTCGCTAGGCTTGCGCTAGGCACGGTTGCTACATTTTACTGGAATGCATTTTCTTTCCATCAGGGGGCGATGTTGGTGTTCTACAAATAGTTGGTGTTCTGTCTTCGTTCAAGGTAACATTTTCCTCTCCTCAGTCATCCTATATATTGACCACAGATCTTTTAACACTACCTTTTATCACTAATGCTTTCAAGGCCACATACTGTCTGACTATATGACTGCTCTGTTCCGGTATATAAATACAAGTAATACAGATAAGCAGCTATCCGGTGCTACATACCTTTTGTCTAAACTCCACAGCTGTTGTATGAGTGATCTTATTTTATTTTGTGTTTCTTACAGCTATTGAAAAGGAACACTGGCGTTTATGCATGCTACAATGAGGAAACAGGATCAAGCTCTCCTCTACCCCCTGTCAGTGAACATGTATAAGAGTATGGGGTACATTCCCCAACCCCGTACAGGGTACACCCACTGCCCTCAGATGCACTGTGATAAGGCACACTTCAGAAATGCAGAGACTCACAACATGTTCTCCATACATGCATCGCACATCTTGATATAGGCCATCTCTAAGAACAGTGTGTTCTGTGTGAAAGCGAGAGGTGGGACATGGGTAAAATGAGGGAGCGTTTGATGACATTTCATTTGAATGTTTTCTCAAAGCGATTAGTGTTAAAAAATTTTCATTGTTTAATATTATTAATTCAATGCTTTGTTTTTTTAAGCTCACAAGAAATGTGAAGACACAAGAAGTCAATGTCTCAATCCATTCAGAGTCTACATGGCTGTATCAGTGCATTTGTGATATATGTTTTCTGCTGGTGAAAGCATGCTGTCTGACTATATGACTGCTCTGTTCCGGTATATAAATACAAGTAATACAGATAAGCAGCTATCCGGTGCTACATACCTTTTGTCTAAACTCCACAGCTGTTGTATGTGTGATCTTATTTTATTTTGTGTTTCTTACAGCTGTTGAAAAGGAACACTGGTGCTTATGCATGCTGCAATGAGGAAACAGGATCAAGCTCTCCTCTACCCCCTATCAGTGAAAATGTATAAGAGTATGGGGTACATTCCCCAACCCCGTACAGGGTACACCCACTGCCCTCAGATGCACTGTGATAAGGCACACTTCAGAAATGCAGAGACTCACAACATGTTCTGCATACATGCATCGCACATCTTGATATAGGCCGTCTCTAAGAACAGTGTGTTCTGTGTGAAAGTGAATGGTGGGACATGGGTAAAATGAGGGAGCGTTTGATGACATTTCATTTGAATGTTTACTCAGTGATTAGTGTTAATTGATGTTTTTTTTCTTGTTTAATATTATTAATTCAATGATTTGTTTTTTTAAGCTCACAAGAAATGGAAGACACAAGAAGTCAATGTCTCAATCCATTCAGAGTCTACATGGCTGTATCAGTGAATTTGTGATATACGTTTTCTGCTGGTGAAAGCATGCTCATAGTCAAACCACTTTTAGATACTGTGTGTATATTTACCTTCTATTTCCTGAATTGATATTTTGCAAATTTCTTTAGAAAAGTACCTCCTGAGTCTCTGCATTGTGTTTGTGTTCCACCACCAAGGTGCTTCATTTACTATTTCAGGAGAGGCCATTTCCGATTTTCCCGCTAATTTCACTTAAGAGAAAGAGAGAATCCATTATTTATGGCCATTCCGGTGAAAGTGTTCTTTGTTCCGAGCGAAGATGTGATGATGTCAGAGGTCAGCGGCGCCACGGCAGGCAATCGAGACTGATGGAGACCTGCAGGGCGGTTTTTCCGTTGACTGCGGGCGCTGAGCGGAAGAGGACACGGGATACGCGGCTTTATCGCTCTGCGGGTCGGCACTGCAGAGCAGAACTGCCCGCGTCTCCAGGACCCGCCAGCGCTCGCGGCCTGAAATTATTGCGTTGCGCTGCATGACATTATTTATTTACACTGCCAGTTTGGCGGCGGCCCTCAGTCATTACAACTTAAACAGTTTGTGCATGAATACGGGTCGAATGATTTAATCAATGATTTAAAGCTGTAGGTTAACCTCCGCGTCCGTGGGCGGGGCCGGAGTGCCCTCTCTGCTCTGCATGAATCTCGGTTTAAAAGCCCAGACTTTCACTCGCGTAACACGTGCTGGCGCGGGACGAGAGCGGAGCTGCTCTTTGTGCTGTTTTTAGTAAAAGGAGAGCTGAGTCTGAGGGTGACTCTCCTCTCCTCGTTTGTAAATTCAAAAACAGCCAGACACCATCACTCTGCAGTGGCACCCTACCGATTATCAAAATCGAATGCAAATTCAGATAAGCTTCCCTGGCAAGACAATGATCCCATCATTTAAGGGCGCTGGTCTTTGTCCATGAGCCAGAATACTATTAGCTTAATACGATGTTGATTTATTTCAGTTGTCTGCATAAACGTCTGTTGTTCAAGGCAAGTGGGAAGAAAAGAAATATGCTTCTGTACTGTTCTGGAATTATTGGCAGAGGTGGATCCACGAAGAGCTGCTTGATTAGTCTAACTGGTTTAATGGCCTTAATTGGTGAAATGGATTTAATTTCTTTCTCCATAATTGCTGTACGCTTTTAACCCTTTCCTGCAAAGTGACTCTGCACCTCGGCAGGTCTGCCCCTTTGGCTCTTTCTGCGTGTTTGTGCAGGACGACCTGCTGCAGACCGCCATGGGACCGCCTGCCAAGCCTGTTATAACGTTTGGCTCATTTCCTGTGGCATCCTATCGTGGATTGCATTTACTGTGCTTTATGCCTGGGGTGCGTTTTAGTCAGGGAATGGAGAGCATGCATTTGGATCCTCTATTCATTTTGAATCCATAAATATCGACTTATCAGATTTCTCATAGAATATCAGAAAGGTTCGTTGAGCTTTTTTTTTTTTTTACTTCAGTAACAGAAGCTGTGGTTTGTCCGTGGCTCACTCTTGGATGAAAGGCTCAAGTCATTTGCTGAAAGTTGAAAAGTAGGATGAAGGAGCTCCAGAATTTAGCACAGCGTTTTCCTTCCTTTGAAACCAAAGGGAAGAGGGTTAAAGGGTTTGTTCAGTGTTTATCTCGTCACACAGCAAATGTGGTCCTATCTTTAATATTTTAAATAAAGTGCATGAACATCTCCAATCTCACCAGTTCAAGATTTTCTCACTCAGTATCATAGACAGTCTCAGGTCAAGTTCTCATAAACACACATGCAGCATGCACACAGAGACAAACACACACATACACGCACATGCACACACACACTACATGGCCAAAAGTATGTGGACACCTGAACATCATCCCCATATGTGCTTGTTGAAAATCTCATTCCAAAATCATGGGTGTTAATATGGATAGTTGGTCCCCCCTTTGCTGCTGTAACAGCCTCCACTATTCTGGAAGGCTTTCCACTAGATTTTGGAACATGGTTTCAGGGATTTCCTTCCATTCAGCCACACGAACATTCATGAGGTCTTGCACAGATGTTAGGCGATGAGGCCTGGCTCGCAGTTGGCGTTCCAATTGACCCCAAAGTGGTTCGATGGGGTAGAGTCCAGGGCTTTGTGCAGGCCAGTCATGTTCTTCCACACCAACTCATGAATGAATTTATTTATGGACCTTGCTTTGTGCACAGTTGCATTAATAGGAAACAGGAAAGGACAAACTGTTGCCACAATGTTGGAAGCACAAAATGCTTTAGAATGTCATTGTATGCTGTGGCATTTTAGATTTCCCCTTGCTGGAACTAAGGGGCCTAGCCCAAACCATGAAAAGAAGCCCCAGACCATTATTCCTCCTTCATCAAACTTTACTGTTGGCTCTATGCATTTGGGTAGGTAGCGTTCTCCTGGCTTTCACCAAACCCAGATTCGTCCGTCAGACTGCCAGATAGTGTAGCGCGATTCATCACTCCAGAGAACATGTTTCCACTGCTCCCCAGAGTCCAATGTTGATGTGCTTTGCACCACTCCACTCGACGCTTGGCGTGGCACATGATGATCTATGGCTTGTGTGCAGCTGCTCGGCCATGGAAACCCATTTCTTGAAGCTCTCAATGAACAGTTCTTGTGCTGATGTTGCTACCAAAGGCAGTCTGGAACCCCGTAGTGAGTGTTGCAACCGAGGCCAGGCAATTTTTGCGAGCTACTCGCTTCAGCACTCTGCAGTCCTGTTCTGTGAGCTTGTGTGGCCTACCGTTTCGCTGCTGAACTGTGGTTGCTCCTAGACATTTACACTTCACAATAAGAGCACTTACAGTGACCGGAGCAGAAATTTGACAAACTGATTTGTTGGAAGGGTGGCAATCCTATGACAGTGCCACGTTGAAAGTCACTAAGCTCTTCAGTACGACCTGTTCTATTACCAATGTTTGTCTAGTATGGCTGCATGTTTGCTTTTATGTGCCTGTTAGTAGTGGGTGTGGCTGAAGTAGCCAAACCCACTAATTAGAAGGGGTGTCCTCATACTTTTGGCCATGTGGTATACATATATGCACACACACACACACACACACACACCATGCATAGAAGAGAGGTGCTTAGCAGAGACTGTGCATGGTGGGGGTCAGTGATAGGATGAATGTGTTCTGAATAGAGATGTTCTGCTTTACCCCACTGCTGTTTGACCTGCTGTTTTACATTTGCCTTTAACCTTTTAAATAAGATACCCCACCCCCCCCTCCCCCCCACCTGCCCGCCCGCCTGCCTGCCTGCCTCTCTCGCTCTTTCTTTCTCCCTCTTCCCCTCCCCTTTCCCTCATCTCTCTCCTTTTTATCTCTTTTATTTTCCATCTCACGCTGTCCGCACAGAACCAAGACCATGCTGAGACACACACACACACACACACGCACACATATACACACACACACACACACACACACAAGAACACCCATCAGACAACAGCGGAGTCTCATCTGGTCTACATCAGGAAACATGAATGTTAATTAAGTAATGCACAAGTGTTTGTGTGTGTGTGTGTGTGTGCGCGCATGCACTGTGTGCACATTTGTGTTTTGCATTAATTACTCTTTGCATTCCATGATTATATTATCGTTTTTCTCTGTATGTGCCTGTATTGAGGGTGATTTGCATGGTGTCATTTATCCAGGTGGGTATTTTACTGAGTCAGAAGTGCTGCGTTAGGCTCATTTAGCGCCACACCCTTAAATATACTGCTCTGTACTCACTCACACCCCAATATATACCACTCTGTGTTCACTCACACCCCAATATATACCACTCTGTGTTCACTCACACCCCAATATATACCACTCTGTGTTCACTCACACCCCAATATATACCACTCTGTGTCCACTCACACCCCAATATATACCAATCTGTGTTCACTCACACCCCAATATATACCACTCTGTGTTCACTCACACCCCAATATATATCACTCTGTGTTCACTCACACCCCAATATATACCACTCTGTGTTCACTCACCCCAATATATATCACTCTGTGTTCACTCACACCCCAATATATACCACTCTGTGTTCACTGTCACTCTGGAATATTTCCCTCTGTTTTCACTGTTGTGCTTGCAGTGTTGGTGGATTCTTGGACCACTGCACATACTCACCTGTTGTCAGGTTGTGAGAGGCGTGGTCCTGCTGCCAATCACAGGAAAGGGGGAGGCATCACGTCTGTGACTGTGTGAGAGAGAGAGGCCAAATCCCATGCAAACCCGAGTTTGTTTGCATATGGGTGTTTTGCACAGGGCGGGAGGGGATCCTGTCAGTTCCTTCGGTGAGCCCGCAGCGCTGGAGCGTCTGCGGTTCTGTGCTCTGCTCCCTGGAAGACCGGCGCTGTCCTGCTCCGCGCGGCATGGTGCCGCGTGACCGCCAGGTAGCTCACTTTCACTTGCAGTGCGGCACTGCGGAGAGGTTAGTGCTGTGATTGAGGAGTTCAATTTAAGGAGAGCGAGCTGAATTATTTATGCGCTGTGCGCCGTATACCGGGCAGTCAGAGGGACGGATCGGCGCGGAAGGCTAAATACTCTTTTCAGAGCTTTCCGGAAATAGCAGACGAAGGGGAAGCTTTGCCTGAACTGTGTGGAAGTCACGCCCGGAGAGAAGAATTAGAATTACAATTTTGATGAAAAGACGCCAATGGGATGGGCGATTGTACAGGCTGTGGAAATATGTTTCTTTGTGGAGATTCACCTGTTAGACCTTTACTGACCTGTGGCATAGTCATTTAAAAGCCAAGTGGCTAAGAGAAGGGTCAGCCATCACTGTCAGAGAACCAAAGGGGGAGGGGGGGTGGAAAAGCAGCCAAGAGCAAGAGTGAGAAGAGAAAGAGTGTGTATGAGAGAGAGAGAGAGAGAGAGAGAGAGGGGGTTGATGATGTCACCTCTACCCAGCAGCGAATCAGAGCAAGGGGGGGGGGGGGGAGGAGGGAGGGAGGGTGTGTTTCCAGTATCACTGCAGCATCAGCGTAGAACCACGGATGAAATCTGTGTATCACAGAGGAAGGCAGGACGTGCAGAGAAAGAGAGAGAGAGAGAGGCAGGAAGAAGCAGGTGCACAGGGAGAAGGGGGAACAGGTCCGACGCTCCGCAGCTGCTAAGGTGAGGCTGAAGCATCCCTGCGGATCTGTCTGTTGCTCTTGTGTCAGTGAGCGCGCCCGTACCTGAGGGAACACACCTTGCTGCAATTTGCCAATAGCTGCATGTCGCAGTAGGCAAAAGGTATGGTGGGTTACTGTGGAGCGAGTTAAATATGACTATGTGCTTTTGCTGATTGCTTAACTTAGTGAAAAGGGAAAGAAGAGAAAAAGCACTGTCCTGTATATGAGCTGGAATGTGCATGACTAAAGATGTGTGAATATAGGGGATTCTTTCATATGTGCAAATTAGGACTTGTGCTTCTTATAATACTGAACGCTGGACCTATAAGTTATTCTTACATACATTTTATCTTGTTATTTGATGGTCTGAATATTGAATGTGAATCTAACGTGAGTGGAAATTGTATATTTTGTTAATGTTTGTTTATTGTAATGTGAAGCCAAAAGAAAACAAATTTCCACCTAGTGTGCACAATAAAAGTCTGAAGTCTAAAAGTCTAAGGTCTATACACCAAAATGCTCTAAAATAAACATTGTATTGCCTATCCTCCAGGGATGTTTTGCCCTCCTGAGTGTAGAAATCTCTCCATGTTGCATGTCATAAAGAATCCTTATTGCCCTCAACAGAGAGTGGTCATTTTCCACAACAGTCACCATAATGTCATGATCTTACATCAAGTCAGATATTGTAAATGAAAAATGCCATCATAGTTAGCACACTATAACTGATCTGTTTAAATACTACTGAATATCATGAATATTTTTGCAGGGTTTCAGGATTGGGAGCATAGCTATTGGTAATTATGATTACTGTTATTATCGTAGGTGATAACAGCTATGGTGGCATTCATTATAGTTGGGCTATTGACATTTTATCTGTTTTTGAGGAAATTGCTAAATTATATTGTTTAAAAAAAAGAGAACTCAATGAAATGATGAATAGCCTATTTAATTGTGGCTGAGTCAGTGGCTGGCTCTTAGTGATCAGTTAAGAGATCTTCCAGTGGAAACAGGCTCTGGAGAGATGCTCCTTTAGAGCTGAACATGCAACAGGGTATTGTGTGTGTTCAATGGAACTATGCCTGTGTAGCCCCAGGTGTGTTCATTCCTACAGTGGGTTTTTGAATTCTGTAATAATGTCATGCACGTTTGCGTGTTGTTATTTTGGCGCATTTTAATGTCAGTTTGCTTGTGCAGTAGTGTGTAGATAATGTATATTACTGGTGAAATGCCATGATATGATGTGGTTCACGTTTAGCTTATTTGTGCTTGTTTAGTGTTCACATTTCTCATAACGCGCATGCGCATGCAGGGAGCTGGCATTAGTGACTGCTCTCGCTCTTTATGCTGAAGAAGCAGGTTGTGGGGGTTAGAAAACGTCACGTTATCATAAGGCCACAGGTTTGTGTCCAGGGCGGGGCCCTTCCATTTCAACCTCAGGCAAAAGCGCTTCACCTGCTCTGTGTCAGCAGTTATCCAGCGCAGTACATGCTCTTTGTCTGTAGCCCTGCATAGGGGCATCTGCTCGACAAATTAACAGTGTGATGGAGCAAATGCCAGGTCTGTGTGTGTGTGTGTGTGTGCCTGTGCATGTGTGTCTGTTGTGTGTGGGAGAGTGTGTTTGTGCATGCATGTTATTGTGTGTGTTTGTGTGTGTAAGTGTATTTGTGTGTCTGGGCATATGAGGGTATGTGTGTGGAAAGCATGTGTTTGTGTGTGTATTTATGTGTGTATTTGTGGCAGCGTGTGCCTGCATGTGCGTGTGTGTGTATATGTCTGTGTGTGAGTATATGTTTTGTACTGTCAGTATGTGTGCATTAGTGTGTGAGTGTATTTCATTAGTGTTTTAGTGAGTATTGAGTGTGTATGTATGAGAGTATGTTTGTGTATGAGTATGTGAGTGCATTTTCATTAGTGTTGTAGTGAGTATGAGTGTTTATGTGTGAGCGTATGTGTTGTGTATGAGTATGTGAGTGTATGTGTGTGAATGTGTGCGCGCTGTGATTTGATAGGTTTATTGGTGTTGATTTAAGGTGCTCTCCTGCAGTGTCTGGTTCCACAGCCCATTTCTGTCTGCTTGGAGATCCTCTCATCCTTTCTGCTCCTTTCTTACACCATAACCTCACCTAGACAGTGTCATTTTCACTGGAAAAATGATCCATCATGGGGTGTGTGTGTGTGTGTGAGAGAGAGAGAGTGGGAGAGAGAGAGGGAGAGATGCAGTGTCATCTGTTTTGGACCACAGTTGGAGAGGTTCTGCAGAAAGCTACATAACTGCGGGGGGGGGGGGGGGGGGGGGGGGTTGTAGACAGACAAGAGTGGGATGGATTAAGATTAAGAACAAGGGCGGAAAAAAACTATTACATTTAAGCTATCTATTTTCTTCCTTTTTATTATATATTTTCTCAGTTGTTATGCGTTATTTCAAAATGTGCTCTGTGTATACTCTTCATGCCAACAGAGAAATTTAGATTTGAATTGAAAATGAAGAGAGGTGGGAGTGCTGACATCAGGAAAGAGTTTTCATACGGGCAGGTGTGCACACGCTGCAGTTTCTATAATACAGTAGATCTCACAGCGCACCGTTCGGTTGGGGAGATAACGCAGAAGACTGTGCAGTCGAAGAGTTAACGCAGTGGACAGTGGGGTTGGTGGTGAGTTAACATAGTGGACTGTGGGGTTGGTGAATTAACACTGTGGACCATGGGGTTGGTGAGTTAGCTGGAGTACAGTTGGAGTTGTTGCTTTTGTAGGCCAAAAGAGTTAGCTCATGTTAGGTCTTGCTGCTCTGATTCAAAGCACTGTAAAATAACATCTGATCTCAGTACAGCATACAGTTCTGCTAAACCATACTCCTGTACTAGCGGCTGATCTGAGTACATTCCTTTCCACTCCTACCGGGACAGTAATGTGGAACTGTGATTCCCTGTTTCCACACCAGACTGTGCCACTGAGGTTCAGAGGGGCCACATGACCAGGCTCCAATGGGACTCATGAATATAATGAACTTAATCTCAGGGCCCCCTCCTCAGTTCCACTGTTCCACTTCAGCGCGTCAGTAATGAGTTCTACTGATATTGCGTTACAAAGTGTCAGTACGGATCTCTCCTTATTTAAATCTGAGCTGTATTAGTACTGTTTGCTCCTTGTAGTACAGTGCAGTCTCAGTACTGATCCATCCCTATGTAAAACTGTAGTGTTTCAGTATTGGTCTTTCCATGTGTCAGGCACATTGTCAGTACTGACCTCTTCTTATTTTAAGCTGTGGTGTGTCAGTACTGATCTGTCCCTTTGTAAAATTGTAGTGTGTAGGTACAGACCACCTGTGTGTCAGTACATGTTTCCTTATTGTCAGTACTGGTCCCTTCTTATGTTACAGTACAGGCTGTCAGTACTGAACTCCCCTTATTTAAACTGCTGTGTGTCAGTACTGATCTCTCCTAAAGCTATGTCTCCCTGCTGTGTGTCAGCACTGACCACTCCTTGCAATATCTTGCCGTGCGCAGTGTCAGTACTGCAGCTGGACAGGCCCACAGTGGCTGGGGAGCAGGATGTGCCCTGTCTCTCTTTGCATCAATAATTCTCTCGCACGGGTGTTAAATTGTGTCTGTCACCAAATTATTTATATCCACACTACATCGTTTTAGACAGTGGACACGCGGAACTATGCTCGATCTTTTTCGTCAGAGCTGTCACGGGCTAAAGGTGCGCGTGCGTTTGAAGTAGCTTTGATGGGCGAGATTGTCCACTTCAGCAGCGTGTAGAAGTGCGCAATTAGTGCTGCAGAGGTTGGCTCACTGACTGCCATAATTAGGGCTGTCTTATTCTCTAATTGTATCCAGCGTGACAGGATTGTGGCCACAGAGCAGCGGAGTTTAGTCTTTCCAGCAAAGCTGTGTTTGAATTGTGCAGGATGAAAGGAGCTTTGGGCTGGGGGATGTTTACACTGGAGAAAGGCCGAGGCTTCATGTGCTCCAGTAATATATGAGCTCTCTGACACGCCGAGCGTGAGCGAGGGGGAGGAGCGGGAGAGACACACAAGGTCACTGTCCGGAGGAGAGAGAGAGGGTGGGAAAAGAGAGAGAAGATTGAAGGATGGAAGGAGAGAGAATTAAATGAGTGGGAATTCACAGCTGTCACCATTGGGAGCTTGAAAACCAGCGGGGAACCCGCTGCTAATTCGTTTGGTTTGGGACGGGACCCATATTTTTTGTCATTTAGTCATGAAATGATCATGTCAAACACATTTTAAGAATGTTCAGAATTTAGAAATTTTGAGTTTTGAAAAGCTAGATTCATAAAAATACAGTGCAGGTTATTTTTGATACTTGCAGAAGTTTCTGATGAAACAGCTGGCTTGGCATTTACAGATATAGGGTTAGGTTTACATTGTTAGGTATAAATGTTTGTGGTCTAATGCAAAAAAAAAAAAAAAACTCCATAGCAGCTTGTACTGCAATGTTATGTTTATAGAGCCTGTGCATGCAATGTAAGCAGATTCATTTTATAGCATTTATTCGCAATTACAAACTTGAATATCAGTTTCCATATTACGCTGGTGCTTCTTTACTTGTACACCGCAGTCTCAAGTTGCATGTGTCACAGTTCATAGTTAATTCAATAGTTGTTGTGTGTAAATCATTCGTTCCCATTGCATGTGTTTTGCCGTGGAGAGCTGCGGCAATGCAAATGCTGGATTTCTGGTGCCGGTAAATCCGGTTCAGATTTGAATCCGAAGCAGGGACAGCAGCGGTGGTGAGGCAGGAGGAGAGGCGGAGAGACACAGCACATTACAGAGCATGAAAGAGTGCAGAGTCCATTAATGGAGAGAGAGAGGATTTAATGAAGTTATGAAACAGGATGTGGGCCGGTGTAGAAGGAGAGGGAGAGGACTGACCGGTAAAGGAGTGTGAAAGGAGTGTCTACGGGGAGGGGAGGGGAGGGGACGGGAGGGGGCTGCTTTAAATTTTCGATCCCGGCTGTGTTTGGACAGGCTCTCCTGTAGCTCACACCTGGGATGGCAGACAAAGGCTCAGGCTGACAGCCCGGGCGTGCTTCTCTGCCGGGCCCTGAGCCTGTGCAGCGCTGCTTAAGGCCAATCAGAGGGGCCCCTTCAGGGGGTCACATGCTGCTCCGCTCCAGGGTCAAATGGAGTGGATTCTCACATATATGCACCCCCACCCCAAACCCTACCCGCGCCCACCAGCAATGTTTTCACTGTCAGGCAACACGCCCCAGTGTCAGACACACACATGCGCACACACACACTCACATGCCCTCTTGCAAATACACACAGACATTCTCACACACAAATACACAGACATTCTCACACACAAATACACACACACATACACACTCACATGCCCTTACGCAAATACACAGACATTCTCACACAAATTCACACACACATACACACTCACATGCCCTAACACAAATACACACATACATGCTCACACACAAATACACACAGACATTCTCACACACAAATACACACACACATATACACTCACATGCCCTCACGCAAATACACACAGACATGCTTTCACATAAACTCAGACAGACATGCACTCTTACAAGCACACATACTCACACACACACAGGTACACACATAGACACGCATGCAGACTCCAATCCTGCAGATGGGCTCCAAAACATCTCAGACAAATGTACTAATTCCACTAATTAGAATATAGTAGATAACCTCATTAACACCTTCAATTAACACCCGTGCTCAGCATGAATCTGGGAGATAATCACATTAATTAAGACCTCAGTGAGGCAGCCGTCAAGGCGGGCCTCACAGCAGTGAGCATTTAAGAACAGCCCAAACAATAGCGTGACACCCAACACAACAACACACGCCAGCAGACAGCCCAAACAATAGCGTGACACCCCACACAACGACACACGCCAGCAGACAGCCCAAACAATAGCGTGACACCCCACACAACGACACACGCCAGCAGACAGCCCAAACAATAGCGTGACACCCCACACAACAACACGCCAGCAGACAGCCCAAACAATAGCGTGACACCCAACACAACGACACACCAGCAGACAGCCCAAACAATAGCGTGACACCCAACACAACGACACACCAGCAGACAGCCCAAACAATAGCGTGACACCCCACACAATGACATGCCAGCAGACAGCCCAAACAATAGCGTGACACCCAACACAAAACACGCCAGCAGACAGCCCAAACAATAGCGTGACACCCAACACAACAACACACGCCAGCAGACAGCCCAAACAATAGCGTGACACCCAACACAACAACACACGCCAGCAGACAGCCCAAACAATAGCGTGACACCCAACACAACGACACGCCAGCAGACAGCCCAAACAATAGCGTGACACCCAACACAACGACACGCCAGCAGACAGCCCAAACAATAGCGTGACACCCAACACAACAACACACGCCAGCAGACAGCCCAAACAATAGCGTGACACCCAACACAACGACACACGCCAGCAGACAGCCCAAACAATAGCGTGACACCCCACACAACGACACGCCAGCAGACAGCCCAAACAATAGTGTGACACCCAACACAACGACACACGCCAGCAGACAGCCCAAACATCCGCAACCAGAAAACCTGCATTTGCGCCGCTAGACAGACATTTTCCGCTTGGAGAAAATATTTTTCCGACCCTCTTTAAATATTTTCAAAAAGATTGATGGTTTTTTCATTTGGTCCATAGACTGCTTTTTCTTGAGGACATTTTTAAATCTAAAACATATATTGCATAAGACAACAACATTAACCAAAGGCATTGTGAGGAAAACAGATTGTTTTGGTATTTTTTTAAATGTTAGCTTGAAAAAGATAAAAGTACATTACAAATACAATTAATCATTTTCCATTTTCCCCCAACATTTGCTTAAATTTTTCTTTATTATCTGTGAGGCATTTTATAACAAGCTGATTAAAAATGGTCTTTTATAAAAAATGAAGGTTTGTTGGCTGGCTGATTGGAGATGTTTGAAACTCTGGTACATTGTGTAGCTGGAGCGGATTAACCCTGGGAGTGTTTACCCAGAGTCAGGTGGATTCCAGTCAGACTGGGCCCTGCCTACAGGAAGTGCGCTCAGGCCTTTTATAAACAGAGAGACCGAGGTCATGTGACATCTTGTGACAAGATGGCGACACGCCCATATAAGCATATTCCCAATATAAAAATGCATCAATGATTTCAGTCACACGTGCACAGACAGTAGTAATGACCCCAGTACAGTGGGATACATTTTACTGCAGAAGTCTCTGAAGAGCAGTTTTCATTGGAACGTCACTAAGTGGTTCTGTTTTTGGGGCTCCTGGGTGGAGTATCCCACTGAGGCTCATGGGTAAACCGCAGGGGTCTGTGCTGCAGCCCCAGGTAGAATCTGACCGGGTGTCCCATGAGGCCACCCAAAATTTACCCGGGAGAAATTGTCTCACTGTGCCTCATTGCGCTATAGTGGCTCCCCTGCTGACAGTCCTCTGAAATCTGCTCATTCAGGGGTCTACAGTCCTCTGAAATCTGCTCATTCAGGGGTCTACAGTCCTCTGAAATCTGCTCATTCAGGGGTCTACAGTCCTCTGAAATCTGCTCATTCAGGGGTCTACAGTCCTCTGAAATCTGCTCATTCAGGGGTCTACAGTCCTCTGAAATCTGCTCATTCAGGGACCTACAGTCCTCTGAAACCTGCTAAGTCAGGGGTCTCTGTTTGGTTATTCCAAATGGGGTGAAATGGGTGGGGCTTCGTCCAATCGCGTTTTAGTTCAGTTAAAGGTAAACAGAAGAGATTTTATAGATTTTATTGAACTTTACTTTGAGTGAGCATCACTCTGAAGGGCATCACAGATCTTTGTTAGCCATAAACCATTAAAATAACATGTCAACACAATGCACAGCAATATGATGTAAGAGAGTGTGGGAATTAAGTCAGAGTGATAAACATTATCTTAAAATTAATACTCTAACAGCCTTTATGGCTAACTGCAAAATTGTATGTTTTCGTATTTTTTCATATGTTGATTAATAGACAAGATGTTTAAAAAATAATTTGTTTTTGTAAAAATGAGTCAGTTTGTGTTGGAAAATGATTTGGCGATGTACTGTTGTTCACTGTAATGCCAATAATGCTTATTTTATGAGAGATATTTTCGGATTTTCTGGAAGGTTTGGAACAGTTTTTTTAAAACATGCCAAAGAGAATTTGTGCCCTTGTACTTTTGTTGGAAAACAGAATTGGCTAGTGTCTCTCTTTCTCAGCTCCTGTAAAATATGTAGATTCACCTAACCCAGTGACTAAACTGACTGCTTAGTCAGACCAGATCAGCGGAAAATATGAAGACAATAACAAAAACACTACTGCGTCAGAGTGTGTAGTCATGGAAAACACTGCAATGTACTGTACTGAACCTGAATGAAGTCTGTCATCATGCCATAAATATTTACTGCTAAATGTATGTGTGTGCTCATGTGTGTGCATCTGTGCGTATGTGTGTGTGTGCATACGCACGTGTGAGTGTGTGCGCACGTGCGTGTGTATGGGTGTTTGTGATATATTAATTCACGGTAGATTAGAGCGTATGGTTGAGGTGTACATTGGGGTAAATGATCCACTAATAATCTGGTAATTTAATATCACCCATTGTGCTTTCCACTGTAACCAAGAGACCCTGTGCATAGCTATACATTATTGGAGCTCTGTATGAGCATGTCTAAAACAGGACACCATAATCAGTAGCAGACAGGAATTTAGTGCAGTGTAAATATGTGATAAAACAATCATACTACTGCAGACATGCATATACACATGATTGTGATCTCAAGGAACTATAATAACCAAAATGGATGTACTGTATATAGGTCTTAGTTGGGAATTAAAGTAACCTTGTTGACCTCCATCACTGTTGAATTTGTTTTTTAAAAGGGACAAGTTTTATTCTTTCCATTTTGGTGTAGACCCCGCGGGACTCCTTTGCGAGCCCCAGTTTAGGATGCCCCGCTCTAAGCATTTCGGTTTCTCAGACCCCCTTGCGGGAAATCAGGGCCCCCCTCCCGCGGCTGTGTACTTACATTCAGGCTCGGTGCCCTGACGCGTTCCTCTGACAGGTCCCGGTCTGTGCCCACCCCCCCACCCCCCACCCCAGCCTTGCTTTACACCCCGCTGACACTTGGAGTGTGCGGGGCGTGGGGCCGCTCTAATTGCGCTCCTGAATTGATGCCCACTTAGAGATTCGACAGAGGAAGGGATGTCCGTCTTCTGCTGCAGCTGTCATCGCTCAAGACAACCGAATGCATTTGAATTAATCGCACACCGACTCCATTGACGGTGCAATTACTTTAGTGCCTCACGAAGCGGCAGGTCGTCTCCCCACCCCCAACCCCCACCCTCCACCGTCCATCCCCTTCCTCTCTCGCCCCTCTCTCACCCATGCGCCCAGCCCAGCCCTGCCCCACTCCCAAATGTGCTGTTGTCTCTCCCTGATGAAAGGGTTCATAATTGTTTTCAGGGAAGCCTGAATAGTACAGATGTATTATATGTATATAGTATCTCAGATTATATCGGGCCTCTTTCCATTTAGCCCAATTATTCATCCACTCTCCACATGAGTGCTGTGTGTGTATGTGTGTGTGTGTGTGTGTATGTGTGTGTGTGGGAGGGCGGGTGTCTGTGTGTGTGTGTTATGGTTATTTGAACAGCTTGATATGAGTAGGCTTGTGAATGTGAGTGCATGCATTTGCGTATGTGGATGCATTATGGTTATTTGAACAGATTGATATGGATAGGTGTGTGTGTGTGTGCATGTGCGTGTGTGTGTGTGTGTGTGTGCGCGTGCATGTGCGTGTGTGTGCCTGTGTCTGTGTCGGTGTGTGTGTGTGTGTGCGTGTGTTATGTGTACAGTATTTTTATGTGTGCTGGTGCATTATGAGCATTTGAACAGATTGAGATGGATAGGTTTGTGCGTGTGTGTGTGTGTATGTGTGTGTCAGCATAAGTGTGCCATGGTTATCTGAACAGGCTGACAGCTGATGGATGAGTTTGTGCAATGCAGACCTGTATATTTCTCAGGTCTGGGTCAAATGTCTAAGTATTTGAAAATACCATTATGGATTTACATGACATTTATTCCGAATGTCCCAAATGTACGTTTTGTATACAAAGTATTCAAAATGCTTTCTTTATAAGCCAAACGGGTATGGCTGGGAATCAAACCCACCACCCTCTGTCGCTGGGTGTTCTCCTCAGCGGTGCAGTCACTCTGCCGTCCCTGCCCCCCCAGCCGCTCTCCGTCTCCCGCTCAGCCGAGCGCAGGTTTAGTGCGTGTTTGGTTTAGGGGTGTAATTGCGCGTGCAGGGGAGAAATTGGCTGTAAAGCGAAGACTCGGCGGCGCTGGGCTGCAGCCGCACAGCTGTGGCTCAGCGACGGGGAGCGAGAGCGGAGAGAGCGCCGCTCCAGACTCTGTCTGCTCGCGGCTTCCTGTCCCGACACTGGCGCGGAGTTCGACCTGGGGCGGGGACAGACAGACAGAGAGAGAGAGAGACAGACAGACAGAGAGAGAGAGAGAGAGACAGACAGAGAGAGAGAGAGAGACAGACAGAGAGAGAGAGAGACAGACAGACAGAGAGAGAAAGAGAGACCACAGATACAGAGAGAGAGAGAGAGAGAGAGAGGCTGACAAATGGGGGGGGGGGTTAGTGTCTGAGTTTGGAGCAAGGCTGGGAGGCGGGAAACTAGTGGTGTAAAAGAGAGAGGCGGGGGGGCTCAGACTGAGTCCTGAGGCGGAGAGACAGAGAGGCACAATCGGAACCATCACAGAAAACTTGGACAGCACTTAACGAGCATAACGAGGTAAATTTCCACTTAAATAATTGAATAAATGCAGAGCAGAGTGGAGGGAAGCAGTGGCCTGGGGGTTCGGCAGTGTGGTTATTGACTGTGTAACCGTAGACATGAATATTTTGACAATAGTGGGAGTGAGCCACTTAGAAGAGATGCGGGAGAGACGGCGAGAGGAGACAGACGTTAGGAGTGAGCGAGGAAAAGGGGCAAGGGGGAAAGGGGAATGAAAGGCAGCAACAGTGTTTTTATAGACATACATACATACAGTACATGCATGCGTGCACACCTCATAGCACAAGCAATGTGAGTGCATGAACTGAAAATGCAGGACACAGATTTGCTGCATTCTGGCATTTCTTACTAATTTAAATATAATCTTTTTTGCTGGTTACTAATGTGAATTTAACCCCCCCCCCTTTCTGCCCTGACTCTTCCTATTGCTTTCATTCTGTCCTGCATTGGTGTCCCAATCCCAGTCCCATACTTTAATTTGCTCTTATTTTGTAGTTTAAGCAGACGTTTAATCTTATAGTCAGGAATATGCACTTTGACTTTTTTTTGCCTGTGTTGTGGAAAACCCCGACTACAAACAGATGAAAATCTCTCAGACCAGGGCCTGGCTGGCTATCTGTATTCCTCCATCTGTCTCTCAATCTCCTCTCATTCTATCTGTTAGCTCCAGCTCTGGGTTGTTGTGACGCCTCTCCTCTGTAGGGTCTGTGTGTGTGTGTGTGCATGTTTGTGTATTTGTGTCTCTGTGTTTGTGTGTGTGTGTGTGTGTTACTGTGTGTGTGCGTGTGCATGTGTGTGTTTGTCTTTGTATGTGCGTGCATGTGTGTGTGTGTGTGTGTGTGTGTGTGTGCAGGTGTATGTGTGTCTGTTTCCTTGTGCGTGTGTATGTGCGTGCGTGCATCCATGTGTGTGTGTGTGCATGTGTGTCTGTGTCCTCGTGCATGTGTGTGTGCGTGTGTGTGTCTGTGTGTGGGGTGGGTTTTGACAGTACTGTGCATCAGCTGGGAGACGTAGCTGCATGCAGGTGTTTGCTTCAGGATGAGAGAGGGGAGATAATTCTCTTTGTCTGCTCACTTCCTCCTCCTCCTCCCCTGGCTTCTCTTCTGTTACACTTTCTGGAAAGTGTGCCAGTGGCCTGCAGAGAAAATAAGAAGCTCTTAGGAGACAGCTCCTTTGGGAGCGGCCTTTTTCTCGTCCTACGCGTGTCCTCGATCTGTGCGCCATGCCTGTCCAACACACGTGCTCACACTTCTGTGAACTAATCCAGTAACTGAGTTTACGAGCTGTCTCGCATTGTTCTGCCTTTACTCTCTTCCTGTGTATGTGGGTGTGTGCATGTGTGCGTGTGTGTGTGCGTACATGTGTGTATGTGTTTGTTTGTGTGTGTTTTTTGTGTGTGTGTGTGTGTGTGCATGCGTGTGTGTATGCGTGTATGTGTGTTTGTGCGTGTGTATGTTTTTGTGTTTGTGTGTGTATGTGTGTTTGTGTGTGTGTGTGTGTGTGTATGTGTGTATGTGTGTATGTGTGTTTGTGTGTGTATATTTTTGTGTGTGTGTGTGTGTATCTGTGTGTGCGCTAGAGGGAAAGGTCAATGCTGCCATGTTGTCCCTACTCAAAGTCTGGCTGTCATTTCCTATAACCAAAGGGAGACAGAATAGAATTGGACACGGCTGGACTTAGACAGAGAGAGGGGAGAGAAGAGGGAGAGGGAGGGGAAAGGCGAGCGAGAAAGAGAGAGATAAGGAAACTGCTGACGAGAACAGAAAATTAAGTGAGGGAGGAAAAAGATGAGCAAAAAGCTATTTTGATATGTAAATGGATAAACACACTGACGTACAGACAGAAACTGTGTAATGTTCTCACTGTAAAATGAGTATCTCAGTTATATGATAATGTCAATGCGGCATCCTTGGCTGTGCCATCGTTGGAATGCTAGCAGCGCTGTGTAATGTGTGTCATGTCACCATGTGAAGCTTCGCCTGGTGGCTTCAGACAGAACGGCAGGAACTCCACTGCACAGACAGATAAAACACACAGATAAGTTACAAACACCATTTATCACTTTCCAAACTCATTTAGGATACAGGCATACAGATTAATATGATGGCGTGTTTTTCATATCCATTTTTTTTTATGAAATCAAATTTGTGAGAAAGGAAAAATGTAAATGTATGTACTTTCAGAGTCCACCCATTCAAAACATGCCTGAAGGAACCCTGGAGGCAGGTTTGAGTTTTCAAAAGCCATGCCTTCTTTAGGCAAACAACCAATCAGCGATCGGCTCATTGACATGCAGCAGACAGTTCCTGAGTGAAACCAGGCTGAGTTGTTAATAGTTATCATGTTTATAATGATTCAAATTTACACATTCAGCGGATATTTGATGACTAACATTACCCAGGGTGCCTGCCCGATTTGCAGAGCCAGGCTAGGCACTATTTTCACAGTTCCAGTTCTGAGGTGAGACCCTGGGAATTATCCGTCAGCTGTGACGGAGGCAAACCGTGAAAAACGTGTTCTTGTGAAAAAAAGAAGATAATAGGATTTATAGGAAGCGTGCTGGAGCTGACCTGAGTCTAAACGCTTTTATTAAACAGGCCAATTTGCATCCGCAGCCAGGTCAGCTGAGGTTGTGAAATATTCTCTGTTTTTCCTTCCCGAGGCTAATGAAGGTGACGGCTGTGTTGACCGTGCCTTCGTACCGTTGTTGGATGAAAGCTTCCCGCCAGCGCGTTGCCCAATTAGAGGATCGGGCTTTTAGCGGTGTGCTGGTGTCACTGGAGTGTGGAGTGGGAGGCCAGGGTTCAGAATGTAAGCTCTTCGCCTCCACAAAAATCCCCCGCTCACAGCTAAATATTTGAATTGTTGAGAAACTTAAATCCCCTGACCGTCTATCAACTCCTACAGTATGAAAATTAATGCGTGCGTGTCTTTGTATTGTAGACATTTTTAAATGTACAGATCCAGATTTGTATATTTGTTGTATATTTAGTTAATAGTCCAGTCTAGGACCCCATTGAAAATGAGCCAGCTATTGCTGACTTAATGGGTAATCCTTGCACTCAATACTTTACAGATTGTTTCTCATTTTAACATCTCATTTTCACAATAGTCCTCCTTGTATTGTTTTAAGTAAGTGTATTTCTATTTTGTAATTTTTATATGATGAGTGCAAATCAAATCAAATAATGCTGTAGCTTTCAAAATCAAAGAAATGATGTTCTAATTGCACCAACTTCTTCAACTGAAGTTATGATCAGTTCATTTGTACATGTGCTGTTTTCACACTTGTTTTTACCATATTGGACTTTGATTCAAAAACAGTTTTGTCCTAAATTTCACAATATTCAGATGCACTATTTCCATGTACACTGTGCCAGAGAAGCTCAGAGAAGTACTGTTTCTCCAGGTTAGAAGAAGAAAGAGAAAGAAAAGAGAGAGAGAGTGGGAGATAGAGGGAAGGGAGTGGGGGAGAAAGTGATGGGTAGTTTGATGAGCTCACAGCATGGGCAGAGGAGTGGGAGAAGGGGATGATTGGTAAAAAGAAAGATGCTTGGCAGGGAGAGAAAGAGGGGGACGACAAGCAGAGAGAGAGGGTAGGAGGAGGGTTGTAGGTACGTAGGCAGGAAGGGATGGAGGGGGTGGAGAAAGAGAAAGAGGATGGAAGGGAGGAAAGGGTTCTGTGGGCAGAAGAGATACGGTCTGATGAAGAGGTGAAAGATGAAGAAGCTCTGCCATTTTGTAGGGAAAGGGAGTTTTTGAGAAGCACACAGGGTAGGAGCGACAGATGAAGACATAGAGAGAAGAGATGCAGAAGGAGAGGGCAATGGGGGATAGGGGGGATGGGAGAAATATTGCTGTGTGCTGCTGGAGTCAAGGGGTTGCCATGGTGATTAGGGGGGAAGGAGGGGGAGGGGGGATATTGATATCTTACATAAGTACACAATGTAACACACAGGACCAAGCACACAGAGACACATCAGCACGCCAACATACACAGCATCTGACACACACAGAGGAGGCTTGTATGACACACACACACACACACTGTTTAGTGTATTAATCCACACATGGGCTGTGCTGAATATTAGTCTTTCACCAATTCCTGTTCTCTCCCACTGAAGACAATTTGAATAGATTCAAATCCTTCTAAACTGACTTTACTTGTCAGACATTTACCCAGACCGCCACATTTAACTACAGTATGGCCTGCCAGGGGTTCCACAGAAAAACACCTTGGAGGTGTATACACACCATAAACCGATTCCTCCATTTACTAAATGGCGGTGTTCCTAAGAACTCTCACACAACACAATTAGTAATATAAATACAACTATTTTTTAGTTGGATAAAAGGTCCAAAGTATTGTTGTTTTTTAGTCACTAATCTCTTATGTGTAAAAGAGTTCCCCTTATTTGTCGATGGCACTCAAGTGAAACGTTCTGACATTCGCAAAAAGAGGAACACCTGTTTTAATCTGCGCTCATATAAAGACAAAACTGTTCTGTCGATACAGTCTCCCCTCGGGGGAACATAATCCTTTTGGCTGTAGAGCGACTTAGTGTTGACGGTATTTTTCCGTAGTGATGGACTTGCTTTGAGAGCAGGGGGGCCTATGCCAAATGCATTATTTTTTGCCTCAGAGCATTGTGAGAGTAATCCGCTGGGATGCATTAGCGACGGTGCGGTGTGAAGGCATCGGTTTCGGTGTGTGTCTGCGCGTGTGAACACCGCGCCCGCTTCAGCTCACCCGACCGCTAGCGGCTGCTTTCATCATGGGGAACACATTTAGCTGAGCTGCTGCTTTTCAATCCGTTTTTCATGTGTATTCCAGGCACGTAAATTCTCTTTCATTCATTTTTGAAAGCGTATTGAATGCCACAAGGTTAACGTAGACACCAATGCGCACTCCAAGTCTAGATCAATAATCAAATCCAGGTGGACCATTATAGCAGATGTAAATGCGAACCTGAATTTTAATCAGGCTGGCCAGCTGAGGATAGCTCCCCCTCTTTAGACAGCTTCCTCCCAAGGTTTTTGTCCCCATTGGGGAGTTTTTTCTCACCACCATTTGAGTGTTTTTCTTCCAATTGGGGATGTATTTGCTTCACTTGCTTGTTTTTTGGGGGTCCAGGCCTGTTTTTTGCCCAATTTTCCTTCTGTCCTTGTGACAGTTCTGTGTAAAAAGCACTGTATAAATTAAATTGATTTGATTTGTTCTGATCACATCTTAGTCATTTTACCATCGTTGATATTTTCTTGCGTGCATCCGTTTCGGAATAGTCAATCCCAAATCTGTTTTGTTTTCTGACCACCATTGGTCATTTTCATCAAATAAAAAAGTCTAGGAAACTATTTAATGGCCAAAAACTATCCAGCTAACCCTTAGTAAGACCATGGCTTATCTTAATATTATGTTTGCAGGCCTCTATAAACAGACGTGTGTTGTTCCCCCTTTATAATCTTACTTCAGTCCTCCATAGGAAAGCAGAACTGCTCATTAGTGACAGGATTTCCCCTGTCAGATACATGCAGTAAATCAGCTTTCATTTGTCTGATTTTCTGTGTCAGACAGTCACTCTACCCTTTTGCACCCAGGATTAAGTGTCTAAGGGGACTCTGCTCGTGAACACCCCAGTGGCCTGTATGATTATATTGACTAAGAGCCCATAAATCAGAAGACCTTTGAGGGCTTTACAGCTGGGGAAGTGGGAACTCCGAGAGCAGGCCACAGGCATAATCACAAAAGCATCCCTCTATCCCTTATTAAACAGATTATTGTCATCCAGATCCCTGTCACTATTAAAACATGCATTCATACAATAAATTCTGAATTTTAATGTCTCATTCCTGTGAGATTTATTCTGCGCAGCATGAAGCACTGGTATTCTACAGTCATACTGCCAATCCTTCTGCTCATTACTGATGGTTCAGGGTTCATGGCAAGTAGTGAACAGGTCCCCAAGGCATAGTTGGGGGCTAGGGTGTGGAGTTATACGTAAGTGTAGATTTTGTCAGGGTGTAAAGTTATGTGTGTAGATTAGGTTAGGCTGTGGAGTTGAAGGGGTAGATTGGATCTGGGATTGCTGTCCTTACTCCCAGTAAACACACGTTACAGTGAAGGCAAGCGAGCTCTCTAAATCCCGTCCCCACATCCATCTCCCCTGACATCTTCCCATTCATCTCCTCCCTGGTGATCTCATCCCTCTTCCCTGGATGTGTCCCTGCTTCAAACAAACTTGTGTAACTCACCCCACCCCCCACTCAAGTAACCCACACTTGAACTCACTTTCATCCGGGACTACCATTCTGTCTCTCCTTCCTTTTTTCTTTAAATCCCTAGAAACATGCAATTTTTTACCTGCGTTCTCCTTTTCTCTTTGAGTCAGACCTCCTTATAGTCAGCAAGGAGCTCTACTCTGCAAGGGTGCTTTTCCCTCTGCCATTCTAATTCTCATCAACCCCTATGCAGCATTTGACACAGTTGACCTTCACCTCCTGCAGTGCTCCGGCTACCTTGACAGTAGGCAGGAAGACAGCAGGTCTTATTTGGTTTTCTTCATGCTTGATAGTTGCTCTTTTTAGGTTGCATGGTGAGGAACTGTTTTGTTTTGAGACCTCAGGACCTCTCAAGAGGTGTCCCGCAAGGTTCGGTCCTTGGTCCACTTCTCTCCGTACAGAAAGTCTCTTGTTTCTGTACTGTCCTTCCATGCTACATTGCTGCATTGATGAGACACAACATTTTCTCTCCTCCCCCCTTCTGATACTGTAATAGCGGTATGCTAGGCATGCAGATTGTTCCTGTAGAACATCTGCAGAATCCACCTCCTCTTTACCTCTTACTCAAGCCAGCTTTACCTACTACTCAACTTAACTCTTAGTCCAGGTGTTCGTTTCATGTTTGCACTACTGCAACTCTCACCTGTGTCCATTTGAGCAAGACCTGCTGCTCCTCCTATGTATTTCTGAGCTAAAGAGACAGTTCCATTTCGCTGTTTTGGATGTAGCTGAGGCTTTTTTCAACCTGGATTTTATACTACAGATCTTTTTTTAGTAGCCATAAAATACGCTCCTGTGTTTCTTACTCTCTCTGCTCCCTTACTATAGGTAGGTTCAGTTGGTGAATCTGGCTCTATAATTAGGTTTATGAATGTTCTTGAAAAGGTGTGGCCAATCAGACATATGTCCACAGCCGCTAATGTTTTCCTTGGCCACAGTCCTTCTTGCATATTCATAATATGTATTAGAGTGGAAGTGAGACAGAACATTCAGTGTAATGAATATGGAGCTGAGCTGAATGCACTCGATTTATGTGTCTCTTCAGTCAGATGCTTCCCTGACTGCAAAATTGAGAATCACTCTCAATCCTAATTAGTTAATTCATGAGTTGCTGCATCCATCTGCTTAAAACCACACTGCCTTCACAGCTCTAAATCGCCACCTGCGGCAAAGCGGATCAGCGCTGCCCTCCTGTAGGCCCTCGGCCCAGCTTCCTGCACCAACACGCGGTTAAATTCACCGGTGCCCTGCTGCAGGAGCTCAGAGCGGCCAGAGCTGATAATGGATGCATGGGGCCTGACCCCCCCCCCCCCCCCCCCCCACCTCCCTCGAGAGCGCAGCTGGCTCTGAATAATGCAGGCAGGCCGGGTCAGCGCACGCCCGCGCTTCATGTGTCGTGTGGCGCACACGCCTGTACGTGTGACACATGACAACAGGTTGAATCAGCTCAGCTAGACAATCTGATCCTGGCACTGAATGAAGAACTACGCCCCATTGTGTCTGGGCTAAGCTAGAATGTGCCTTCTATGATGTTTTTGTTTGTGGTCACAGAGCTCGGAAAAGGCTTTATAATAATTTTACTGACTTGTGGCAAATTAAATATAAGTGAGGTCGTCACATTCAGCCGGGAAATGTATTTACTCTGAAGTACCCACTTACTGTACTTCGCTTTGGATAAAAGCGTCTGCCAAATAAGTGTAATGTACCCTCACTTAATAGTTCACGTAGTGATGACATCATCCTTTTTGCCCATCTTCTTTTTGGTAACTCATATTTTGTTCAACTATTTTATCAACGCTGACATTTTGTGGCATATATTATTTTGGTCCAGACTCAAACGAAGTCCCTGGTGTCTTTCATTCTTTTTTCTGCGATGTTTCATCTTGTTTCATCTTTGCAAGCTGTAGGCCAGAAAGATCTTCTGAAGATAATTCTCTCGCTGTTGTGCAATGGGCATAAAAATGAATATAAAACACTAACATGAATTCAGAATCATGCATTAAAAATTACTCCTTACAAAGCTACCAGCAGAATTTTTTATTTTATAAGAGATTTTCTGTGTTGTGCAAAACTTGTTCTCTCAAAAACACACATGCAAATACAGCGTGCTCCATAAATGGGACAAAGACTGATTTATTTTTTTGATTTGGCTCTATGCTCCCCAACCATGGACTTATTGTAATATGTCCCAAACATTATGGTACACTGAAATGGGGGGCTATGTATAAAAAGTGCTGTAATTTCTACATGGTGAAACCAAAGCATATATAAAAACGAAGAATTTAGCCTCTTGTGAATTGTTTGATTACAAACCTAAAATTGTGTAGTGCAGAGCCAAATTTAAAAAAAGTTTTTTTCCTAAACATTATGTATAATTTCTCAAACGCTGTGTATATACGGAGCTTTGTGAACTAAATGCAGTGACAACATGTGGTTACTGTCAAATCAATACAGGTCCATTTGAATTTGCATTTTAGATTGAGAGAGACAGAAATGGAAAGAGGAGAGATGGTGAGGAGCTTTGAAAGAGGCAGGGTGAAGGTCAAACATTCCATCAGAACGAGATGGAAACAAAAGAGAGGGAAGGAGAATGAGAGAAAGTGAAAGGTCACATCATAATGTTTTTTTCCGCATAATTTCATGATGTTATGATTGCCCCTATTTGCTCAAGCTGCTTTGCTTTATGATGGCAACATGCTTCTCTCTCTCTCTCTCTCTCTGTCTCAACACTGCAGTACAAAGAGGGGAGTGAGATTTTGTGCCTGTTTACTTTTAGATAAAGTGTTTGTCAGCGGGAGTAGTCACACGGTCAACAGCAACAATAGTAACAGGGGTTTAAACCCTGAGGCTGCTGAACCCCATTTGAGTGAATACAGCTGCTCCTACGCACTGAGGTCAGAGAGAGCCGATACAGTTTTAACAGGGGTCAGTGATCTGGTGATCTCAACCCTGGATTTAAACTCTCCTGCTGAGGTTGTCGCAGCCAGCCCTCATGGTCTCTCCTTTTGAAACGGTTTACTGTCGGACCGGGGCCCTGGCTGTCTCCTTTGTGTCCATGGGGATTTATCAGTTTCTCTAATTAAATCCTCCAGTCCATTGGAAAATTCTGTGATAGCTAATGACACTAACAAGGTTTCAATGACCCAGTTTTACTGGTACTTCTTGCAAAAATCTTTATAAAGCTGATTGCTGGGGTTCTGGAATGGTGTTCAGTTTGTGTGTGTGTGTGTGTGCGCGTGCGTGCATTCGTGCGCGTGTGTGTGTTTGTGCGTGTGTGTGCGTGTACGTGTATGTGTGTTTGGGAGGTTTATTCTTTTCCACATGCATGTGTTTATGCATGTGTTGTTTTGCTGACTTTGTTGACCATATGCATTGACTTTGTGCTTCTTTATCTTTCAATATGAATATGTTTAAAACATATGACAAAGACAGCACAATCACTCTGGTTTAAGCTCCTGTATTTGTCTCCACAGATTAATAGACTGCAATCACTCCATCCATCTGTTGCTGGGAATAAAGAGTAACACACTCTCCTCCTCTTCTTTGGTGAGTTCATCCTTTCAGCATTTTCCTAGTGAGGCTAAAATGTAGAGGGAAAAAAAGATTAAGAAGCTCAGCTTTAATTCTCGGTGGCAAACCAGAGAACGAGAGAACGGTCACCATCTGATTCATTGATCGGTTGATTGAGAATTCAGACAGCTTGGCTGATCAATACCCTCACCTGCCTGTCTAACAGACAGGGAGATGGAGAGGCGGGCCTCCCTCGCTGCCTGCCTGTGTGGGCACTGGCAGGGCGAGACTCTGGCATCCCGGCAGATTGACTAACGCTCTGAGGTCTAACCGGGATGTTATACCACACCAGAGCCGCAGCATCGGCTGTGTCGGGTTCCGTCTGCGCTGTGAGGAAGTCTGCCTCCCCCTCCCGCCGCATCTCTCTCATTAACTGCTATTACCGAGAATAGCCTTTGATCTCCCTCCTCTGTCCCTTTCTCACTCGTCCTCTCCATCCCTCCCTTTTCCTCCCTCGCTCCAAATCTGTCGGCTCTTAACGAGCCCATCCTCGGCTTCAATTATTCACCTCTTCTTTTATTCATCTGTTATTATTGTGTCCGGAGGGGAAACACGCGTCGATAAATAAATAATGGTGGCTGGGAGAGAGAAAGAGGCAGAGAGTGAGTGAAAGAGTGAGAGAGGTGGAACAGAGAGGTGGAGGGAAAGTGTGGCGAAAGTGTTGGCTGCAGAAAGTCCTCTTGACTTTCAGCGCGTTTGTGTTGAGCGTGCGTGCGCATATATGAGCGCACACGGGCGTGTTTGCGTGTGTCTGTGGGGGATGCTGAGAAGACCTTGTTGTCATGGAAACAGATTGAGGGAGGGGAGTGGATTGTTTCCCCCATATCCCCCCCCCCCCGACAATCGTTTTTTTTCTCAGCTTGTTGTCAGGAATATTAACCCCTGACACTGTGAGGGAGGGGGGTGGGTGTGGGGGTAGGGGTGGGAGAGGCTTTTAAAGAGTAAGAGGGAGATGAGACAGAGGAAATGGATGCCCTGTCATACTCTTCTACTCAATCTGAATGCTGTCACTGTCAGTGCTCATAGCAATGCATGTCGATACGGCCAATGCCGGCACTGAGCATCTCTGCACTTACAGAGCGCTGAGCACTTGCTCTAAGTCAATACAGAGAGGTTATGGTGATGCACTGGTGTCAGGAGCCAATCAGGCACTACCTCTGGCTCAGGCTGCCTCAGGAGACCACTGCCCTCTGCTTTCAGGACATACTAAGGCAACAGTTGGACCTGCTCTGTGCCATTAGAAAGAGATGGTAGGGATACACAGAATGGCATTAGAATAAATAGAATGTTGGATTATGTGCCAATGTGATCAGTCACACAGAAACACTGGAAGGTCATGGGTTTGGTGTCCATTTGTGTCTGAGTGAATACTGAACTGGTTACTTATGCATACTCACACACACAGCCACCCATAAATACACGCATGCACACACACGCACACATGCATGCTTACACACACTCACACAAGCACACCCAGGCAAACACATGCATACATTCACAGCACCATTTAATCCCACACATATACACACAAACACACAAACATGCACATACATGTACACACACATACTCACGCATACTGACAGCACCATTTAAGCCCCTCCTTCCCCCCCACACACACAAAGGACTCGTTTTTTGCTAATACAGCAATACAACAACACTTGCCCAATAGTGAATTATGAATTTAGGAGAATTTAGGGCAAATTGCACTGATGAGGGGAGAATGGAGGGGGGTGATGAATAATTAACCCTTTAGGGGGTCTGTGACTGAAGGATTCACCCCCTCCTCTCTCTTCTGTCCAGTTCTCTTCATCTCAGACAGACTGACCCTCAGGGAGAAGGGGAGAGGGATAGAAGGGCATGTTCTCGTTTATTTCCTGCCCCCCTCCTCTCCATCCCCCTCTTCTACACATCCTCATGGTGGGGGGTATTCAATATTTAAAGAGCAGGGATGACAAGACAGTAGACACACACACACCCACCAGAGGTCTGATATTCCTTTTGTTCTTCTGAATTTCTCCCACATCTGTGTTAACGTTCAGTTTGCCTACTTAGAGTGTGCCCACATCCAGCTTCAAACTGTGTGTGTGTGCATACAAGTGTGTTGTTTCTGTGTGTGTATGTGTGTGTATGCATTCAGGTTTAAATTATATTGTAGAGCTCTGTGCTCAGAATGAAAGAAAAAAAAAACAAGTTGAATAATAGTAATTTAAAAAATGTGATGCTTATACACTTTTTGTCTTCCCCAATATCTCTTTTCTCTCCTCATGATTGGTACCTGTAGTGTTCAGCTTGCATTGATCGTGCTCAGTACGTGTAGAGTTCAGCTTGCATAGAGCATGCTCAGTACGTGTAGAGTTCAGCTGGTACTGAGCGTACCTGTAGAGGCCGGATCTGAGCACAGGTAGCACCTGTAGAGTTTCATTTCCACTGAGCATGCCCATGGAGGGAGGCTGTGTGATTCACCAGGTCCTGGGGGGCACACAGCTTTTCAGCTCACTAATTGCATAATTACATTATTATATCATTACTTTACTACATCACTTGCTTCCCGGGTGACTTGTGTATCTCTGTTTATACCATGGACTACCGTGTTCAAACACCCCGCGAGGTAACTCTCTTACACACCGTCGCTCCCGGTGACAAAACCACTGACAGAATGTGCAGTCAGCCACTGATACCCCAGCAGTGGGAAAGCCACTGTCTCTCCAAACTACTGACCGGTATCCAGATGGACAAATCAGGGACTGGTGGGGTGGATGGGGTGGGTGGGGTGGCGTGGTAGATGGGCGGATGGGATGGGTGGTGGGGGGAGCGAGAGAATGAGAATGTGAGAAGGGGGGAGAGGTAATGAAGTGATTGTGAGACCTGATGTCTCATTAAGACGAGGAGGGGATTACTGACGCAGCTGTCACCCTTATTCAGGGGAGGCTGTGGTGAGGTGAGGCGTGAGGGGGCGGGCGGGGGCGGGGGCGGGGGCGGGGGGGGGTGCTAAGTGGCTGGCTGTACCGGCCCCCTATATGCCACACCTCTGTAAGCATCCCTCCTCTGCTGATTTTAACCCCTCCCTCAGGGTCTCTTGGGTGCATTTTCTCTTTCGATGAATACCCCCCCCACCCCCACCCTCCCTCCATGCTGCCATGTGCCTTCAGCACTGCAATCAAATCTCAGTGAAACTGCGGAGTGGCACGGGGGACCTTCCTGACCACACCACGCACGTGACCTGACCACGCGCTGGAGGAGGAACAAAAGAAAGAGAGCAAAGGGAGTGAGGCGCACGCTCCCTCCTCTCTCTCTCTCTGTCCATCTTCCACTCCTCCTTCTCGCATCCTTCTCTCCGTCTCCAAGGTCAGATCTCACGCTGACGGCGTTGGCAACGCGCTGACAGGCTGGCGCGATGCCCGAGCAGCAGGCCCACGTGCGGTTCATCGCGCCCAAGGCCCCGCCTCCTTTCCACCGCGTCCGCGCGTCCTCTCCAGTCACTCCGCGGCAGCGCGCGTCACGCGGACGCACAGCCCGGCCGGGGCGCGGGGGCTCTGCTGTTTGTGTGTTCGCTCACGCGCAAGTGATCCCAAAACAAAACCAGCGTGAAGCGGGCCGGTCGCTCTCCCGCTCGAAATCGAGGTGCCGCATCGACGTTGCGGCGAAACCGTGGCAACGTTGTGGTAACGTTACGCCAGTGTTGCCACACGGTTGCAATGAAGTTACATTAACATTGCGGCAGCATTTTCGACATTTTCCGGTAAAGTTTCAGTTTTGGGTTTTACAGCTCTTACCATGCATTGTCCTCCTACACATTTTCCTGTTTATGAATGTATGGTTATTTATACATCTGCGACTGCTTGTTAACCCATGCTTGTGGCTGTATGTGGCTGCAAATCTGTAGCCTTTTTTGTACCATTTAAGTGTTTAAAAATATGTAACTGTTTATGTATATGTAACAGTTTTTTTAATCTGTGCTTGCTTCTGTGTGTTTATAAATCTGTAGCCGTTGTGCATCTATAATGCGATGTGACAGAGTCTGTCTCTCAGCTGGCTCCAGCTGGCGCAGCGTAGAGAGGCTGTGAGCTCCCAGCGCTCCTGTTCACACAGTCTGTTCATCTGATCCACTGCAGATCTCCATATGAACTCCATTAGTCCCACTGAAAGCAGGCCACAAACCTGATCTCTTTATTTACCACAGAAGTAACCGATTCTCTGCTCTCGCTCGGCCCGTCTCCTGCGGCTTATTGTTCTGAGCGGGGCTGTGGTCCCGCTCCCCTAGGTCCTGACCATATGGTCCACCCTAGCCCCTCCCATTTAGCTTTAAGCTCCGCCCACATGTGACATCTGACATGTACTTCTCTGTGCTCCTCCTCAAGCTCCCTCATTTATGGCCCCTCCCTCCCTCCCCCCTTCCCCAATGTCTTTTATCTTTCAGATTGAGGGAGGGCAGCAGGAGGGCGTGTACCCGAGGAACGGAGAGAGAGAGAGTGAAGGGGAGAGTGCATCAAACAGCTCACATATACTGCTCTTTGGAGAGAGGGATTGAGGAGGGAGATAAAAACATTTACAGAGGTGTGAGAGAGAGAGACAGAGAAACACACTCAAGGTCTCTCTCCCCTCCCTTGAGCTTGTGTGTGTGTGAACGGGAACGTGTGTGTGTGTGTGTGTGTGAGAGAAAGAGAGGGCAGGTGTGAAGTTAATGGGACAGTAGGTAATGCATTTCATGCAGTGTCAGCGGGATGGCAGTAGGAGGCGCTGTGCCCCTCCTCCTCCTCTCCTCCTCTCTCTACTCCTCCTATCCCTCGCTCCGGGACCAGGCCAAGCGGTCATTCACTTCCCTCCAAACTGTGAGTACAGCATTTCTACTGTGTGGTATACTATAATATGACAGCTGTAATATGACTGGGTTGTGTGGTATACTATATGGGTCTGGTGTAATATGGCTGGGCTGTGTGGTATATTGTAATATGACTGTATTTCAGGCATTTTCAGGTAGTGATGCTCTCTTATATTCACTATTTAGCTCTACTACCTGCACTGACCTGTAATTAAGTTGTAAATTCATTAGGATTCCTCAGTCTCTGTTTACCACTCTCCCAGGTCTATTCAATATGATCTCTACCTCTCAAATTAGCATAACAACTAATGAAAAAAACTGAATGTCTTCGAAAAAAAGACATTTACATTAAAATATCCATGACACATTGATGAGATGTGCTTCTCTAAGATTTTCTGAGAAAGAAGTCTGATTCAAGGTCAAATGAGCTCTATTGGCATGTCAAGCACAAGGTACACAAAACAGCTGATAATAATAATAATAATACTAATAATAATAATAATAATAATAATAATAATAATAGTGTGGGGTTAGGAGATCAATCTATAATTAAAATAGCATTTCAAAGATAATAGCCTTAATGTCTAGATTGTCCTATGGCAGTGTGTTGCCATAGATGCCTGTTTACTGTCCTTCAGGCAATGGCAGGCAACCACATACAGCACAGACAGTGCTGGTGTTAGTCCCTCTCCCAGTATCATCAATATTTTTACTTTGTCTCTCATGTATAGACTGATATTTTATACTTTAAAAATGCAAAGTCAATTCAACGCACACACACACACACATACACACACAATGTTTCTCTCTTGCACTCTTACACATACACACACACTCGCTCTCTTTCACTCTTACACACACACACACGCATGCGCGCACGCACGCACGCACGCATGCACGCACACACGCACACACACACATACACACACACACACACACACACACTGTCACTGTCATGCCAGCTCATGTGGGAAGGTGAAGAGGTCAAGGTGTTGCCTAGATTTCAGTCTGTGACATTTTCTGTGTCAAAGCAACACAAAGAGGAAGGTCAGTCAGTTAAATGTCATTTTCTACATGGACACACACACAGACAAAATGAAGACCTTTTACAGGCTCTGGTCTTTTTCATGTAACATTAACATTAAGGCAACTTTATTGGATTGCATAGTGTTGTAATTCCATTTGTTATTTGTTTTGCCAGCATATGCTTTGATAACACAAGAGAGTTCTGTTCATGATAATAAAATCAACTGAATTAAATTTAATAGAACTGGGACAGAGGCTCTGCTTGTCATATAATTTCAGGGGTAATATCTCTGGATTGATTTGAAAATGGAGAGAACAGGTGATGGAAAAGGAGGAGATAGAGGACAGGCAGTGTTTTATCCCCTCCATCAGCACACACACAAACTCGACACAAACTCGACAGAAAGAGCAGAAACTGCTTTACTGAACTGTGATTTTTATTTCTGGCTTCTGTGATGAATAATTCAGAATAATAACCTGTTGCATACAAGCAAAAATGTGAAAATCATGTAGAAATGATAAAAGTTTTTTTTTAAATATCCTCAATATTCAATGAATGCAGTGTGTTTAACCCCGCTAATACTGTAGGTGTGTGTAACAGTGTGTCAGTGTTTGAGTGTGTGCTTCCCTAACCATTCTCTCCTTCGGCTCGCCTGACTGCCTGCGGCAAACAGATGAAATGCCCGAGAGTAAGTACCCTCTTCAACTTGTCTTTTTTTCCCTCTCTCTTTTCCCTTTCTGTCTGTCCCTGTCTACCTTTACCTTGCCATTTGTCTAAACTTGTCTATTCTTTATTTTCTTTTGGATTTAACTTTTTTAAAAACAAGCTTTACTTCTTTATGAGTACCGTCTCTTTTACATGTCTGCTGAAACCCTGATAAAGGCTGTTGCTGAAATGCGTTGATTTTAAATTCTCTGCTTCAAGTGCAGCTGGAGCGCTTTTTATCGCTGCTGGTGCTTTCCACTCCATGCACAGTGATAGTTCAGTGAAGTAGCATCAGACTCCCCTATTTTCATCTCTACATTTCTATCCTGAGTATTGCTTCTAATATACATATACAACAGACTAAAGCTGTAGAGGAAATTGTGCTTTAGTGTGTGTGTGTGTGTGTGTGTGTGTGTGTGGGAGAGAGTAACTATATTACCTTCCGTGGTGGAAATATCCGGAGGGCTGACGGAGTCTAACCTCAGCGAGTTCAATAATGCAGAAATGCCCACGGCGAAGGCACAGATTTGATCAGCTGAGGGAACTGGCTTATTATCTCAAACCCTGGGAATACTTTCATTAAACTGCCTCTGCTTTTCCACACACTCCCCTGCCCCACACACACACTTCTCTTACAGCTTCGTTCACCCCCGCCTCTGCGCTCCCTTTGCCCCTTTACTTCCATTAAAATATTCATTTTTGTCCCTCTGTGCTTCTAAATAAAAAAAACAAACAGAGCTAATGTATTCAGATCAACTCACGCTTCTTTATAGACAAATATTTCATCGATCTTCTTTCACAGAGAATCTCGGAAAGCATGTAGTCTGACTGCAAACACAAACAACAAGGACACGACAAGACATAACACAAGACATGACATCATGGCTGCATGATTACTGACTCACAGCAGTACAGTTACTGACTCATATTCAGTATGTTGACTGGCGTCCATTCCTTCCTCAGCCATCTCTCATCCCTGTCTTCATTTCATGTGTTTCTCATGTTTCATCTCAGAGCACAGCTCCCTTTCCTCTCTTCCCCAAAGTCCTCACTCTCCTCCACCTTCAGGTCCCGTGAGGTTCCCTGTAAATGATTCATGCTGCATCTTCCACCATTAAAGCCCATGTAAATCAGATTAGCGCACGCTGCTGCCTCTTAGCGCTCTGAAACGCAGCCCGTCCCCTGGGGAGGTGTTTTCGGAAGTTGGAGTGTTTGTGGTAGAGTGGACAGCGAGTTCGCAGCCTCTCTTTCTCTCTCATCTGACCACTGGCAGCTCTTATTCCCTGTGCATGCTGGGTAATGATGGGTCATCCACGTCTTTATATAGCATGCAGATGAAGGCTATTTTCCACTGTTAAATCCAAGGGAGGGGAAGCGATAAAGATGACCTCAACCAACCATCTCCTACATACCCGAGAGTAAAATAGCTATTAACCAGGGAGCAGGCCTCCAGTCCTGCAACCTCATATAAGAAACTGACCTGATTGGCTGTCCCTGGCAGTGGGTTTGACTTGGCTCCTATTTAGCTTCACTGAGCTTTGTTACACAGCTGAAGTATTGATCTGTGTGTGTGGTTCTGGTTCAGCCTGACAGAAAGGAACAGAAAAAGGATCAGCATTTCACAACTTGGCTCATAGTTACAACTCATGGGTCTAGTTCTGGCTTTGGCAGTGGAAAAAGGCTGCAGAAACGCATTACTGGTTTATTTATTTATTAGCTTAATTAATAGTTTTCGAACATAAAACAGCACATAAAAATGCAACTTTGAACTGTTATAGTGAGTATATATACAGTGAGTCAAGTGAGTCAGCTGTTTGGATAGCTGTGCTGTATGCGTCTCCAGCAGTCACAGTGACATAGGTACTTTCATGCCATGTTAACCCCCCTCTACCCCCGCGTCCCCCTGTCTCCCTCCACAGTTCTCCAGCCTCCACTGATCACTGCTCAGTCGGTGTCCGCAGTGGCCTACGTTACGGAAGACATCACTCTCACCTGCGAGGCCTCTGGCATTCCAACACCGACGTAAGTCTTCACTCAAACCAGCTCACCCTTTACACAAGAACCCTCCACTCGGCCTCACTCCAGGCTCATGAATGCAGTACATATATGAAACAATTTATGATGATAAGAAGTGCCCTGTACAAGCTTGGCCAGTGCTGGCTATGATGAAGGATTTATTTTAATAATCTAAAAATGAGAAACTATCCAGATGGTGCACCTGCTCTCAGGTGTACACGTCTCTGTTTTACAACAAAAAATGATCTCATAATCATCAAAGACTTCAGCAGGAAGTAAACATCATTAGCAGGGACATCATTAACCATCTACCTCTCTTTCTCTCTCTCGCCTTCCCTTGCTCCTGCCTTTCCTCCATCCCACCTCTCTTCCCCATCCTTTCTCTCTCTCAGGTTTCGCTGGGTAAAAGATGGGACGGTGTTTGACCCCAGCAGCGACCCTCACCTGTCCCTAACGGCAGGTTCTGGAACGCTCACTGTGGCGTCTGGCTATGCCTCTATCAGCCGGTACCAGGGCAACTACAGCTGCTATGCCTCAAATGAACTTGGCACCGCCATCTCTGACCAGGTTCAGCTAATCACAGAAAGTGAGTGACTCAGCTTGTTCCACCGAATGGTTTTATTTAAAGACCCAATGCAACCAAAAGCAAACATTTTAATTTTCATATAAATAAATAAAGAAAACAAATACTATTATATTAAACCTATCTTATTCAGTTGAGATTTTTTATCCTTAAAGTTAATTTACTCCCCACTACAATGCCTATGAATTGCAAGTTTGGTTATTTACATTTTAACCTATCTGCTGTATGTCCAATTACTGGGCAGCCAATCAGAAGTGAATTTAATGTGAATATCCGTCACAGAAAGGACACTCCATGTCAGTTTTCCAGCTTCCCTCTTTAGAAAAGACACACTTACATCACAAGGAAATTATTTTCCTGTTTATAAATTTGGAAATAATAAGAATACATCTCTCAATGAATGTTTTAAATGTGAGAAAAAATGTTTTTCAGCTGCAAAATCACATCATGCAGTGACGACAGCCTACAGATGAGAGCCACTAGGCTGATCCAAATTTAACCACAATGTGCTTTTTCTTCAACTTTGATTTCTAAACAGTTTGGACCTGGGCCTGGGTGCCTCTGTGAAACACAGAAGGGGCAATTTAATTTTTTTAAGCACTAGTGTTTGGTTGGTTGGTTTAGGAAACTAATTTGGACTCTCCTAAAGTCATTGTGCTTTCAGCCTGTTGTTCTCAGTGCATGAGTGCAGTTACCCACAGTAATTTCCTGTTTGCCTGAAAATAAAGGTGCAGTAAAGAGCTGAATGATAGAAATGAGGTTAAATAACCCACCCCTCTTCAAGTCCATTACACAAATTAAATGGTTGAAAAACAGCCAAGGCTAATGGTGCTGCTGGGAAAACACAAAAATTCAGTGTCGCCTACTCCAGCTGGCCATCTGAGTTTGCTGTGAACTTTGCAGAGATGTGTGGTCAAGCCATTTTGCCATTATGGGCTGTTTTTTTATAGTCAAGCTTATAAAGCACTCCACTCGATGTTTTCTTTTCTGTGCACGAGCCAGTAACATTTTTAGTAATTCTGTCAAGATTGTCATGCTCAATAATGACAGTGAAAATGCAAAAAGAAAGACAGCTTCCGCAAATTTTCTCCACTGCAAATTTCACGTATAACGTTTATTGAAAGAGCTAGTGCTGCGCTATCAGTCAAAGTTCTTTGTCAGACTGACAAAAGTCTTTGTTTGAAAGCTCAGCACTAGCACTTTTAATAAACATTATATGCTAAATGTTCAGTGGGGAAAATGTGTGGAACTTGTCTTTCTTTTTGAACATATTGTGACTCATTCAGAAAACTTGTCTTACATTATTCTGACTTTTGTTCTTAGAAAGGTTCCTACGAAAAATCAATACACAAAAATTCATGACACATATGCAGACCTTTGTTTTTGTGCATATTCCAGGTGTATGAGATGATGAATGTTAACTGTTTGTAAATTTTATGCACGATCCAGTTCATGTGATTAGCATGAGGAAACAGCGATGAATAAGTACAGATTTTTAAAAAACTAATGAATGCCGAAATGTTCTTGGAAATGTTTTTACATACAGTTGACGATCAAATTTGATTTTACGCATGTTTTGTGAATGAGGCCCATTGTTCACCTCCAGCACTTTTCCTGAATTTCTGTGAGCGTGTGGTAGTCCTCTTTATCTAGTGAAATTATGGATCTCATACAGACCACAATCACATTGTAAGCAATCGATTCTGAAACAACGGAAAGGATTGCTGTTCATAAAAACATGCTCAATCAGCTCAAATGTTCTGTGATGAAAGCTGTTCTCGTCTCCTCACTGACTGGCGTCAGTAAGTTAGTGTGTGTGGTCCATATAGGATCATTCATTTAAATATGCACATTAGGGATCAGGAAGTTAAAGAGTTATGCAGTAACTCATTTATATGTGCACTTTATGGAAGTGCACTGCCCAAGAATGGACTATGCATCCCTCTCTTCACAAACAGGAAACATTTGCTTCTTGAAAATTGCCATTTATTTGTAAACAAATAGGCACAGAAGTGCTTACACAAAAACACATTTATACCACCCAACTACACCTGCAAAAACACATGTATACCACCCAATTTGTACACAAATCAAAATGATAAATAATTTCACACACGCCCACATGCACGCACATGCTCACGCACAAACACACACAAACGATTAATGGTTTCATTAAGAATGCCTCTTTACCTACACTATACCTTTGCCCCCTCTGTTTCCCTGACAACAGTTACCCCAGAAACAAGCAATTCATGCAGCCAGTTAGTGACCGAAGGGATCAATAGGAGAGGCGGAGAGTGTGCACTGTGGAATCAGTGCTGTGTATACTCCGGCACTGGTCAATTATGATAGCACATATCTGTGTGGTGCATTCGCAGTTATTCATGTGTTGAAGTGCATGATTGACTGTCATTGTTTGTTTGTTTGTGTTTGTGCGTATAATAGCCATAATAAACACAGCCTCCCACTCTTCCGCAGGCATCCCCGTTTTGCAGAAGGAGAAGCTCATCAGGAAGAAGGTGTCAGAGGGGGAGAGCCTGGTCCTCACCTGCAACCCCCCCCACAGCACAGACTCCCCTCACATCCACTGGATGGATAACAGTGAGTCTCAGTTCACATTTCTGTACAAGTGTGTGTGTGTGTGTGTGTGCATAATTTTGTACGTATGTAAGCATATTTGTGTGTGCATGAGTGTGTATGTACATATGTGTCTATCAGTATATAATTACATCTGTGCGTATGTGTTCACGTGTGTGTATGTGTGTGCTTGTGCGTGCGCGTGTGCATGTGTGTGTGTGTGTGTATGTGCATGTGTTCGTGTGTGTCTGTGTGCGTATGTGTGCATGTGTGTGTGAGAGTTTGTGTGTGTGTATGTGTGTGTGTGTGTGTGTGTGCATATGTGTGCATGTTTGTGTGTGTGCATGTGTGTGTGTGTGTGTGTGTGTGTGTGTGTGTGTGTGTGTGTGTGTGTGTGTGTGTGTGTTTTAACCCTTCCCTCTCTCTCCAGAGCTGAGGCACATACAGCAGAGTGCCCGTGTGATCCAGGGCCGGGATGGAAACCTCTACTTCTCCAACGTGATCCTGGATGACAGTCGCAGTGACTACAGCTGCCACATCCAGTACATCACAGCCCGGACCATTCTGCCCAAAGATCCCATCGTCCTCTCTGTCTCGCCGTGTGAGTCTCTTCACCTGAAAATGCAGCCCCACGTTTCTCCCAAACTCTGCAGTCTTACTGACTGATGGGACCCAATAGCTCAGTTACAAAGTGCTCAGTCGATTGGATAATGGCATCAGAAATTTAATTCCAAATTCTATTGGGAGATTTCTATCGTGCAATCTTATTTTAATCACATAGAAACCATTGTGTGTGTGTTTCCATTTTAATGTATTGACTACTAGACCAAAGCTATCAGATTTTCAGTTCAAGATAATTTTTACTGCGTATTTTCTAGGGCAGTGTTCCCCAGAGTAAAGCAGCATCTGATTTAGAGATCTGAGGTTTTGTTTTGTTTATCCTAATCTTTTTGAAAATCATGATCATATTTTTTTACATTTAGTGTCAAGGCCCAGTTCTGGCACTAATGCTCTAGCAAATCCAGGCTTTGCCATTCAGTGGCTGACAGGAGGACCAGCCACCTGCTGTCCAGAGCAGGAATTTTACTTCTGTGTGAGGCTGGGAGTTTAACTCCTGTTATAGTGTTAGCACGCGGTATATTGGACTCAGCTGGCATCCTGCTTCAATCCATGCCTCGTGTGTGAATTTAGTGAATTGTGTTTAATTGTATTGTATGTACCTGGGTGACATAGATGCAATTACCAAATATCAGGCACCCTGCATGGCTGGTATCTAATGTACGTGTAACTGTACTGTGTATTCTAATGTACCTGTAACTGTACTGTGTGTTCTAATGTACGTGTAACTGTACTGTGTGTTCTAATGTACCTGTAACTGTACTGTGTGTTCTAATGTACGTGTAACTGTACTGTGTGTTCTAATGTACCTGTAACTGTACTGTGTGTTCTAATGTACGTGTAACTGTACTGTGTGTTCTAATGTACGTTATCTCTCTCTCTTTCTCTGCCTCTTGCTAGCTAACACGGTGGCGTCTAACAGGAAGCCACACATGGTCAGGCCCTCTGGCTCCCGGAGCGCTTATTTGGCCCTCAGGGGCCACTCCTTTGAGCTGGAATGCATCCCACAGGGACTGTAAGTGGAACCCCCTGTCCATATGTCTGTCTGTCTGTCTGTCCGTCCTCTTAGTCCATGTCCAGTGCTACCTCTCGCTCAGGCCCTGTCTACACTCGCACCTGATTCGGATGACAAACTGTATTTATGTTTATCTGGTGTAATGGTTGCATGTTTACACTTTATTTTTAATGTGCTGCATATCTGCTTCCGCCCATTTAGATCTAGCTGTTCTTTTCAGACCGACCTGGCACCCAGCCCAGCATCAGAGTGTCTTATTACTGGATGGTATTTGTCAGCAGAATGTTGGGTACAGGAGAAGATGCACATTGGAGCATTTATATTCAGATTCAGTAGCAGCGGAATCCAGCCAGAATACCCCCAGATGCGTTTCAAATCGGATTTGGACAAATCCTATCTACTGTTAATCTCATTTCTGGAGTTTAGACCTTAATCATCAATGATGACACAATGGATTTATCAAGAAATCTGATATGTTTCATAAAGAGAGTAAACTGGGCCTCTGTGTTCTGAGGGTGTGAGATTATGCAAGTTGTTCTCATTCTCACCATCTTTACTGTATCTCTTTCTCTATCGCTCCCTCTACTGCCTTCTCTCTGTCTCTTTGTCTCTCTCCCACTCCTTTCGCTCTCTCCCTCCCTATCTCTCCTTCTTTCTCTCTCCAGACCCACTCCCGACATCCAGTGGGTCAGGAAAGACGGGGAGCTGTCTGAGACCCGCACCTCCCAGCAGAGCTTCGGCAGGGTGCTGCACTTCAGCAACATGTCTGAGGCAGACAGCGGGGAATACCAGTGCCTGGCCAGAAACAGCCAGGGCATTGCCACACACACGTACACCGTCAGTGTGGAGGGTACGACGCACACGTACACACACACACACACACACACACACACGCATACCGCACATGCGCGCACGCACACACACACACATATCGCACATGCGCACACACACACATGCGCGTGCGCACACACACACACAATTTTACTCTTGCACATCTTCTCACCAGTAGACAATTCCATCTTTTCCCAGCCTAATGATGGTGGCTTAAGCATAGTGACTCATGGACGATGCTGTTTGTGGAGCTCTGTGCGTTCTGTGTGTTGTGCAGCGGCTCCATCCTGGACCAAGCGGCCGGAGAGCGACCTGTTCATGCTGGGAGACACGGTGCAGCTGATCTGCGAGGCTGATGGCATCCCCACCCCCACCATCACCTGGAGAATGAACGGGAACCCCCTGTCAGGTCACTGCTCTCTCAGTCGCTTTCTTCTGTATGCACTTACAGCAGTCGAGAGGGTGTCTGGCAGAGTCTCTGGAGTATGAGCGCTAAGGCACAGTCATTAGCATTAGCGTCGCTCCATAATTTCTCCTGAGGTCAGCTTTGTGGTTGCCCAAAGTCCTCTAATGTTGAAGGTGTAGTCAGCTAAGTAGAAATCAATGGTCAATCCTGCCTGCTTCTCTATCTCCCATATAGCAGTGCAGTAACAGAGTAGGACAATATTGAAGAAGACTGGTGCCAGCATGCAGCCTTGTCTGACTCCAGTCTGGACCACTGAAAAGCTCAGAGCTCTGTACCTCCACAACCACTCGGGCCATTATTCCACAGTGACACTGCTGGAGAATGTTTCAGAACTTAGAAAGGTCCACGAAAGCCATATGAATAGGCTATGGTGCTGCTCCTGACAGAACAGCGGTTCTGTTCCATAGCACTGTGTAAAGTTGTGGTTGTGTTGCAATTCTGTTCTGTAGCCCTGTGTAAAGTTGTGGTTGTATTGTGGTTCTGTTCTGTAGCCCTGTGTAAAGTTGTGGTTGTGTTGCGGTTCTGTTCCATAGCCCTGTGTAAAGTTGTGGTTGTGGTTCTATTCCGTAGCACTGTGTAAAGTTGTGGTTGTGTTGTGGTTCTGTGCCATAGCCCTGTGTAAAGTTGTGGTTGTGTTGCGGTTCTGTTCCATAGCCCTGTGTAAAGTTGTGGTTGTGGTTCTATTCCGTAGCACTGTGTAAAGTTGTGGTTGTGTTGTGGTTCTGTGCCATAGCCCTGTGTAAAGTTGTGGTTGTGTTGTGGTTCTGTGCCATAACCCTGTGTAAAGTTGTGGTTGTGTTGCGGTTCTGTTCCGTAGCACTGTGTAAAGTTGTGGTTGTGTTGTGGTTCTGTTCCTTCAGATGTTGACCCAGACCCCAGGCGCAGTGTACAGGGCGGGGCACTGATTCTGAAAGATGCAAAAGCCAGTGACACTGCAGTGTTCCAGTGCGAAGCCTCCAACAGTCACGGCAGCATCCTGGTCAATGTCTACGCCTATGTCCTCGGTAAGAATGCTCATATCACAATATATCCTTAAAACCTGGATATATCATAACATATCCCTAACATCTAGACTTGTCACAATATATTCTTAGAGATCTATCATATTCCAATATATCCTTAAAACTTCAGCTGTGTATTTTGGTGTAACATACAATACAATAAGCTTTCCTACCCTTCAATTGCAAAATTAGTCTGTCTGAGCATGCATAAAAATGTTATTTGATGTTAACTAGTGGTGAGTTTATAGTAGATGTGTGTACCAGTATGAAGTTAAATATTGAGCGTGGGCCTGTTTTATTGGATCTCTCCCTGGGGTGCTATTAAAATTAAAATTTGAACAGCGATTTATCACTTTTTAAAATGGTGGCACTGCAGTGAATGCCTCCAGCAGACAGCTCCATCCCTCTCATACTGTAACTTCACTAGATGCTCGTGCTTTTTATCTTTACTGGGATTGTTTGGAATGGTGGTTTACTTCCTGTGTAGAGCGAAGACAGTTTCTCATCTGTGCATTTGCAGAGTTTCCTCCACAGATTCTGACAGATGACAGACAGACATACAGAGTGACGGAAGGACAGACTGCTTCGCTGGACTGCAAAACATTTGGCTCCCCCAGACCCACGGTGAAATGGTGAGGAAAAGCGAGAATGAAAGAGAGAAAGGTGGGGGGGCTGCTAGAAGGGATAAAAGAGAACTAGTATACAAATAGTTCTTATTTGTACTTCATATTCTTTCTTTTTTTCTAGTTATAAAAAGCATTTCAAAGTGAACTTCAGAGAAGGGAAATAGATAGATGTATAAACACTCATTCAACCAGATTTCCCTGTGCTTTATACATAGAACAGGAGCAGGTGACCATTAAGACAAGACACCTAGACTATGCACAATTATAAGCCATCTTAGTGCGGTTGATAGTGTGTTGGTTAAGTTGTGGTTCTGACTGTGTATGTTCAGAGTGGTTGCATTGTGGTTCTGACTATGTGTATGTTCAGAGTGGTTGTGTTGTGGTTCTGACTGTGTGTATGCTCAGAGTGGTTGCGTTGTGGTTCTGAGTGCATGACCACGTGGGTGTTCAGGGTTGTTATGTTGTGGTTTTATCACGTGGATGTTCAGGGCAGTCGTGTTTTGGCTCTGACCATGTGACCGTATGGATATTCAGGGACAGCGAGCGCTCCACCATAAAGTCTGACCCCAGAGTGACTCAGCTCAAAACTGGAGCCCTGCAGATCAAAGATGTTTCCCACAATGACTCTGACACCTTCACCTGCTCCGTCCCCGACACCACCCTCTCCATCACCGCCTCGCTAGAAGTGCTGAGTATGATGCTCTATTACTCTCTCTGCCTGCCTCTGTCCTTTCCCCTCCCCCACTTTCTACCCCCCCCCCCAAACCAGTTCAGTCCAGTTCAATTTAATTCAGTTTTGCTCATTGTTCATTCTTTGAAAGGAAAAACCAGAGCAGTACTGGCAAAGGATTATCTTACAGTGTACACATTCAACTATGAATGCACTGGTTCATTATATATATGTATATGTGACCATATATGAATCCCCTGTGCCAGCAGGGGTTTGATTTTTCTTTCATGGTAACTTCTGCGCTATGTTGCCTTCCCTATCTGATACTCCCTCTCCTTACACGGGTCTGAAAAAAGTATTAGAGGAACAGTTGTAAAGCTCTTATGCATGCTAATGCATTAGAATGCACTTGAGACCACATGGAATCCATCCCTCCATCGGCTGAAGTCTAACCATGTGACACCCTTTCCAACTGCCTTGCCCACTCAGACAGGACCGTGATCGTGACCCCGCCCCAGGCGCTGCGTATCCGGCGTGGGCATGACGCTGTCTTGAGCTGCCACGCCCAGGTGGACTCCAAGCTGGACCCACCGCAGTTTCAATGGAGAATGGACGGACAGAAGCTCTTCGCTTCCTCCTCTGAAGACAAGTAACTGCCCCAGAACATTCATACAGTGCTCATGAAACACTCTCATAGTGGCCAGACAATGCTCACATAATACTTGCTCACACCATGCCCATGCAGCTTGCCAGGGCATGTAGTCGAGGTACAGGGTCCCTTGGGGATATTCAAGTCCAGGCTTGATACAGTACTAGACCATCTCTGGACTGGAAATGAATGGCTAGCCTGGATGAGCCAGTTACATAGTTACATATTTCTGTGCTCTTATGCTCATACAACACTCACAAAATGCTCACATGCACACCTAAAGCTCACATTTATCATTTTTATAATGGTTATTTTCTTGTATTCATATACATGACTAAAATAATTATTTTTGATGTATGAATTCTGCAGTTTTGTTTAGTGATTTTGCCCTGTATGAGTGTGTCTGTCAATAATCATAATAATAATAATAATAATAATAATAACGATGATGATGATGATGTGTTTCAGGTACACATTTAGAGATCATAACCTCATAGTGAGTAATGTCCAGTGGGAGGATGCAGGCGAGTACACCTGTGATGCCATCACAACTCTGGACAAGGCGGTGGCCAATGGCTCCATTACTGTCATCGGTATGACACCTGCACAACAGCAAAAACACAGAACTGCACAACTATACAACTGCACAACTGCACAACTGCACAACTATTCAACTTCACAAATACAGAACTGGTCAACTGCAGAAATGCATGACCACACAACTGTATTACTACACAACTGCAGAACTATTGAAATGCACAACTGATGAAATGCATAACCATGCACACACGCCTGCACAACCACATCACCGTGCTACAATTGTGCCACTATCTTTTGTGTTTGTTCTTTTGTGGGTCAGCGCGTCTGAGTTGTGAAATGAAATGTGGTTGAACCCTGTGATGAATATGAGCTTTTCTGCAATAAGAAAATAACCACCTGAGAGCCAGCTGCATGAACATAACGTATGGCTGTACCAAGAAGCTACTGAGTCAATGTAGCTTTTACAAAACACATTGTGAAATCATGCCACCATCTTGGTGCTATTTGACATAATATTGTTCACACCCCCCCCCCCCCCCCCCCCTTTCAAAGACCGACCGGACCCCCCCTCGCTGCCAGACCTCCTGGAAAAGCACAACCGCAGTGTGATACTGAGCTGGACCCCTGGAGAGGCCAACCACAGCCCCATACTCGGTACAGACCCCATACTCGCCTGGTGCCCAACCTCCCTCTCAGAGATCACACACTGCAGCCATTTCCAGCAAAAGGCTGTTTCATTTAAAAAATCACGCAGTCACAACAGGCCTGGCACTACCTCACTGGCACACTGTGCTGTTTCAACAACAAATATTTACAGTCCAGCAGTATCATAAACCACAGACGTGTGTTCCAAGCTGCTGTTTTTGTACCTGTGTTTTTTCAACATTTTCTGTCTTAATGACTGTTTGCCATGGACTCTAGCTAGAAGGGACAGTGGAGGGACTGACCTTTGTAATCCTGGACCTGCCTTACTCACAGTGTATATGTTCAGTATTACTGGAATATCATTCCCTAGTTAATACTTGTTTACATTGGGAGTTTGCAGTCTTGGTCCTGGAGAGCTGTAGCCTCTGTTGGTTTTTGTTGCTACTCAGCACTTGATGAATGATAAATGATCAATTAAAGCATCTGATCATACAGTTACTGTTACTCATCTCACCTGGTTTCTTCAGTCTAAATTCGTAGCTGATTTTAAGGTGAAAACAAAAAGCCAGCAGAACCTGTCATTCTTCAAGACCAGGGTTGCAGAACCCTACTTTGCGCAAACTATATTATATACCTGAGGTGTGTTCAAGTTCAGCGAACAAGGCGAACGTTTGAAAACGTTTGCAAACTATTTCCAACTTTTTTCTGTTAGCTTTGTGTTCGCCGCGAACGTTTGCAAACATAAGCGAACAGTCTGAAAAGGTAGTTGGCGGCAAACAAAAATGGAAGCTGGACTGAGGGAAATGTTCCCAGATGGGTATTTCAATTGAAGATGCCGTTAAGCGTGATCAGTTTTTTCAATAATGTTATTGCTAACGCTAGCCAATGTTATTGTTGTTCGCTAGCTAGCCATTTTAAAAAAATCTTTTATGATCACAGAAGCGGCTGTGAGTACAAACGCTCTCGTCGCCATATCTGTTTATGTTTAATGCGAACAATTTGGAATGTTCGTAAAAAGCCGTTCAAATCGAACTGTTCAAAGAAAACATGTTTGCCACGAACATTCGCTTCTGTTCGCTGAACTTGAACGCACTTCTGTACAACACACTACTTAGTGCACTTTCACCTGCACGCTCCAACAGCGTTTTCTCTTCCTTAGGTGTCCTCTGTCTTTCAGTTCTGGTGTTGAGCACTGTGATACATCTCTCTGTGTCTCCCTCTCTCTCCCTTGCTCCCTCCCACAGAGTTTGTGGTGGAGTTTGAGGAGCAGAAGTTTGGGGCAGGGAAGTGGGAGGAGGCGATACGGGTCCCGGGGGATGCAGACGAGGCTAAGGTCACTTTGCGGCCCTTTGGCACCTACCACTTCCAGGTCATCGCTGTCAATGACGTGGGGAAGAGCAACCCCAGCGAGATCTCTGATGTGCATACCACTCCCCCTGCTGGTGAGAATTGGAAAACAGGCGGCGGCAGTGTCTGTGCTTGTGTCTGTGCTGCATTCACTGCCATTCACTTTCTCAGTGTGAATGTGAGTGAATGTGTCAGTGAATGTGTGGCCAATGTGAGTGTCAGAGCATCTCTCTGTGAATGGGTGTCAGTGCGTATGTAAATAAACCTGTGTATGCCAGTGAACGTGTCAGTGAATGCCTGTCACTTAGTTTGTATGCCAGTGTATGACAGTAATTGTGTTAATGAATGAGTGTCAGCACATTATGTGAGTGAATGCATGTCAGTGCATGTGTCAGTGAATGCGTGTCAGTGTACATGTCAGTGTGTATGACACTTATTGTGTTAGTGACAGTGTGTCAGCACATTATGTGAGTGTAATGTGTGTCAGTACACGTGACAGTGCACATCCTTTCCATCTGCAGCTCCAGAGAGTAACCCTGAGGGAGTGCAAAGCGAGTCGACTGAACCGGATGTGCTGGTGATCACATGGGAGGTGAGATGAGAGGCAGACATTCCATGAGCCTCATGCTGAGTGGAGCCCAACATCGGTGGACCACATGCTGTCAATCGCTGGCTTGTTTGATGAAAAGGCCTTTATTTCACACTGCAGAAACTATATTTTTGAAATGAAGTGTCTCATAAAGGCTCGACTCAGTGCTTATGGAGTTCCTGAAATATCACATCCACAGTGCTAGTTTGCCCATCATGTAAATGATAAATTAATACAGTTAATTACAGTTTACTGACCTCACCTGGCTTCTTGGATTTGAAGTGGTTGCTGATTTAAACAAAAACCGGCAGACCTTGTGGCTCTGCAGATGCAATGTTCCAGACCCCTTTTTTTAATTCATAAAAAAATAAAATACCACCCTTCTTTTGCAACACCACTGCCCCTCCCCCGCTAGCCACACCCCCGTTGGTATGAAAGTTACTATATGAAGTGTTGTCATACTGTTCCTGCAGGAAATGGAGAAGAAGAACTTCTTTGGTCCTGACTTTCATTACAAAGTGATGTGGAGGTTGGCAGGCAGCCATCAGGACCCTCACTGGGAACACAAAATGGCTACCGCACCTCCCGTCACTGTTCATGATGCTGGAGCCTTCACAGCCTATGAGATTAAAGTTCAGACGGTCAATCAAAAGGGGGAGGGACCGGAGCCCAGCCCTGTAATTGGACACTCTGGAGAAGATTGTGAGGACTTTTTTGTAAAAGTTTCAGTTATTTATTGTTGTATGAAAAAAAATGTGGAATGCATATCTCTACCTCTTTCTCATCAATTTCTCTTTTACTCTGGTTTCTAATTTTTTTCATTTATTCTTTTGCTTTCTTATTTTTCTTCCCTGTTCCAATCAGCTAGTTTTTCATCACAAATTAATTTGATGTCTATCTGTTAACATTTGGGATCGTTTTCTTTTGCCATAATCATTATGACTACAATATTTCTGAGTGTATCTCTCCCTCCCCCTCTCTGTCTATTCCTCCCTTTCCTCCATCTCATCCTTCCTATCTCTCTGTCTCCCACTCTTTCCTCCTTTATCTTTCTCTCTCCCTTTCTTTCTACGACAGTTCCTCTGGAGCCCCCTATCGATGTTGGGGTGATGTTATTAAACAGCACTGCTGTGGAAGTGAAGTGGGCCCCCATAGATCAGAAGTCAGTACGAGGTCATCTCCACGGATACAGGGTACAGAGGGGGATAGGGGCATTTAAACCTACCTGCTTCAGATGACAATTGTCTGCCCTTCCCATCCATCGAAAACCTCCTTGTCTCCTTTCCTCCTTCAATATCTCTCATCCTTCTCTCTCTCTATCGTCTGTCCTCTGTTGCAGGTGCACCTGTATAAAGACCGCGAGGAGAGGGGGCGCAGGGAGGAGCACGGCAGCGCGTTGGTGGTGCAGACGAGGGCCAACCAGGAGAACGCCGTGCTGGAGGGGCTACAACCTTTCTCCCACTACAAAGTCACCGTCACCGTCTTCAACAGCGTTGGGGAGGGGCCGCACTCAGACCCGTTACCTTTCCGCACGCTGGAGGGAGGTGAGAAAGGACGGGGCAGAGGGAGCGAGGGGGGGGGGGAGAGAGACAGAGGGACAGAGGGAGGGAGAGAGAGAGAGAGAGAGGGAAGGGTAGGATCATTGAAAAGTGTTTTCTGCCGTTAAGACCTATGGGCCAAATGGATTTAGGAGCATACATTAATGTGAGCTCTCGTTCTGTATTTGCTAAATGTGATATTTGGCTCTGCAACTTACACCTAGAACTGACTGCATCAGATTCAGTGAGTTCTCCTCACTTATTATTTGGTTGTTTGCTGTTGTGCAGTTGTAATTATATGACTATGCAGTTTGGGTTGTGTGGTGGTCAGTCTATGAGGTCACAGAGTAAGGTGGCTACGGTCTTATGTCCACAGTGCCCAGTGAGCCGACGTCTCTGCGGCTCGACAGTCCATCGGAGACCGAGATGACCCTGCACTGGACTCCCCCTGCCAAGGTCAACGGCATTCTGATTGGATACCTGCTGGAGTACCATGAGAGTACGTACCACTGTCTGCCTGACTGTCTGTCTGTACCTCCTACAGAACCAACAGTGTCTGTCTGTACATACTACAAAACCAGCAGTGTCGGTCTGGCTGTACATACAACAGAACCAACACTGTCTCTTTGTTACAATCTCTCCCTCTCCCACTCTCCTCCCTTCTTTTCTCTCACTGCCTCAGTTGGAGAGGGCAGGGATAAACAGCTGCACGAGGAGAGAATAGAAAACCTGACCGCTTCTCACATCAGTGTGGGGAACCTGGACCCCCACAGCCACTACCTCTTCTCCCTGCGTGGCCTCACCTCAGCTGGGAAAGGCAACGCCATTGTCAAGGAAGGCGCCACCTTGCTGGAAGGAGGTGGCATTGCAGGGCTGATAACTACTCTATTAGGAATGCAAAAAATGAAGAAAAAAATAAGGAATTCAAAATAGCATTATATACAAGCCAGTGAATATTGTTAAGCATATAAATTGACAGAACAACATGCAGCAATGACAAAATAAAAAAAATGGGAGGTTTATAAATGTACTTAAGGTATCAAAAAGATGCTTTTTTTGGCTGGTGCATCAGTGGTGAGTTTTTCTCTCTCTCTCTGCATTTTCAGTCCCTCCGACCAACATCAAAACGTCCGTCGGAGAGACATCGGTCAACGTAAGCTGGGTGACCGGTGTGCGCTACAGAAACGTGAGGTTCCACATCTTCCACCGGAAGAACGGCGGTGAGGAAGGGGGTGGGGGCCGGAGTCGGTCTGACGGGCAGTGGGTGTCAGGGGGGCAAGTGCACGGCCGTCAGAGCTTTACAGCTGAGCTCAGTAACCATTTTAACTGTCTTCCTTCCTTCCAGTGTCAACACTTCATACTATGGTGCATGGCACATAGGATCACGCTATTAAAGCCATTATGCCCCTCTCTGCCAGTTAAGCTGTCCTTATTGATTGTGTTGTATGCTGGACTGATTGACCTTTTGTCTGTACTAATAGTGCTGTTGTAATGATTATGGTGTAGCTATATGGAACAATAAGTTACTGTGTACTCTCCTTTTGTAGATGGCAGGGAGTATTTATTGTGTTGGTGTTTCTTGCTGAAATGGCTGATCTGCACAAACATCAATACGTTCTCTATTAAATATATGTATAAATCACAGTGAGTTTTTATAGTGCTGTTGTTGCTGTGTAGACTGAGTTTTGATTGTGTTGTTGTGTGCTATGTGTTAATGACTTATCTGATTATCCTGTTGTGTATTGTTTTATAGATAAGTGATTTTTGTGTCATTATAGTGTGCTGTATAGACAACATTGGGCCTTGATTGTGTTGTGCATGCCAATGACAGTATGCATTGACTTTGTTATTGTGTATTGTGTTGATGCCAACCACCATTCATGTATTTTTTCTTATGTGCTGTCGTTGTTGTGTGGTGTAGATGGAGAGTGGATCGAGTCAGAGGAGCTCAACTCCGCTCAGTCATTCTATGAGCTGGAGGGCCTGGATCCCGGCTCAGAGTACCTGCTTCATTTCGTGTACGACAACAGAACCTTCTGGGAGATGGACATCACGACGAAGGGCCAGAATAGGAACGGCGGTACGGAGCTCACCCACGATCGTCCGCACGGTCCCGTCTCAGATGTGTGCGTGGCGGTTTAGCGGAGTGTTCATCTCCCCGTGTGCGCTCTCTTCCTAAGGGGTGTGGAGGATGACGGGGGGCTTCGCCACCGAGAGCTGGTTCATCGGGGTCATCAGCGCCCTCGTGCTGCTGCTGCTGGTACTGCTCATCCTCTGCTCTGTCAAACGGACCAAGGGCGGCAAGTACTCAGGTGAGACTGCCGCTGTCGGTGCGCCTGCAGCACATACTGTGTGTACACTTGCAGCACTGCTGTGTGCCTTCAGAACACCCGCAGCACATACGTACACCTCAGGCATGTGGGCAACATCAGCAGAGTTACTTACAGCACATTCTGTCTCACCTTCAGTGAAGGACAAGGAAGCGGGCCAGGTGGACTCTGAGGCTCGACCAATGAAGGACGAGACGTTTGGAGAGTACAGGTATGTTTGTGCAAGAAGCTACTAGTGTGCAGGTACGTTTGTGTGAGACTTTCTGATCATAGGTTTACTCTCTCCTGTTTCTCTCTTGCAACACTGCAGGTCCTTGGAGAGGTATGCCATTGTGTTCTGTGTAGTACACTGTGCAGCCTATGTGGTAGACTCTGCTTCCTGTGTGGTAGACTCTGCTTCCTGTGTAGTAGGCTGCTTCCTGTGTGGCAGACTGCCTCTGCATGTTTCTATAGTCCTGTGTCTGTCCCTTTTTTCCTCAGTGTCTGCATGTGGGCAAATTCACTTACTACACATGCCTATTACCACATGCTTAAGCTCTTCCACCCCAACAAGCTCGCTCTCTTTCTCTCTCTGTCTCTCTCGCTCTCTCTCTCCTGTTCTGGCTTTCTCTCTCTTGCTCTCGCTTGCTGATTCTACTGCACAAATTTATTTCACAAATAAAATGTACTTGATTTGTATAAGATAACCTGCTAAGCATTACTAAATTACTTATAACACATTTTTTATAACAATCTGAACAACCTGATCAATGTCAGTTTTATTCAGCTCACACCTGCTGTTAAATTACACCAGGCAGAGAAATACTCACATGACACTCTTCTGTCTTTCAGTTCAGCTGAGTTCAGTTCTTTTCACTTCACTTTTTTCACTTCAGTTTTGTTAAATTCACGTGCCTTTGCTGGCAAAACAAATAATTATTTGTGTTCCCAAACAAGCATGTTTTAAACAATCTTTTTCTCACCCCCCCTCTCTTTCTTTCTCTCTGTCTCACTTTCTCACTTTCTCCTTCCCTCAAATACACATTTGCATGATAAGAGAACTTGTGTTACTAAACCATGAATACACAGATGACAGATAAGAGGAGAAACCCTAAAAACACACAACACTCATCTCCCCCTTCCCTCCTGAAAAAGGTCTCCTGTCAGTTTCTCTCCCTCTTTATATCACTCTCTTCCTTTATTTCTTCCTCCCTCTTTTTCTGTGTCAGTGACAATGAGGAGAAGCAGACTGCCAGTCAGACCTCTCTGTGTGTGGCCAGTAAGGTGGGCAGCGAGGGGAACCTCATGCAGTATGCACACGGCGTGGGCGTGGACTCCCACAACGACGCATCATTCGCTGACCAATACAGCGACCCGGGGGTGGGGCCTGGGCCAGAGTCCCAGGACAGCCTGGGGGCCAGCTCCCCCGTCACTTCTGTCACTGCAACCTCTGTCAGCCCTTGCCTCCCCAGCTCTGAAGTCCTGGCCTAAATCAGACAGGGTCAGACCAGCAGTCGCCAGAATCAGGACCGCCTCCAAAAGCACACAGACCCCTTCCGCATGCCCCGCACGCTCACCGCCTCCCCGCAGACTCCCCCCTCCACACCCCCCAACACACATGCCCTACTTGCGTACCAACTCATTTAGATGCCCCAACACTAAAAAAACCTCTCTCCACACACCCGTGTACAGACACCAACTCAACAACGGACACAACTGCCCCTCCCCCAACACATGGATCAGATGGTGAGACACGGTGCAGGACTGACACACCGTCAAAGCAATCCGCCAACCTGCCCTGTCCTCTGGCAGGAACAGGCTGGTGCACAGCAAGACTCAAACTGACTCGAAACAGGCACTGATCAACACACTGACCCTGCTGCCTACTGACACTGATCTGACCTCACACACACACACACACAGAATGTGTGAGTCTGATAAAGTATCCTATTAATTGTTTACAGATCTTGCCTGGCCTTGTTTGAGGTAGTTTACAGACGTAGGAGGGGGATGACCCGTAGGCCATTCTCTCTCCCACATCACTGTATCTTCCTCTCCATGGTGTTTGATGAAGGAGAAAGGAGAGTAACTTGTCTGCACACTGGGAGAGTAGACTGACAGGGAAGCAGAGATACAGGGAATAATCACTAAGCCACAGCCAGCTACTGAGCGTAGATAGACAGAGACCAGACCAATGAGATAAGGAGTGCAAAGACAGGTGATGAAAACAAAAGAGACAACAAACAGGCACTGAGACCATAGATATGGCAGAGAGCGAAGACACAGGAAGTTGGAGCAGTGAGGCAGGAAATGCAGGAAAAAAGAGAAATAACAGCAGAGATAACAGAAACAAGAACAAATCAACTGGTTACCCGGCATAAAGGGGGAAGGAATGAGGAAAAAGTGACAACATTACAGGAAAGCAAAGATATAGGAAATGAGAGAGTGAGTGACAGAGAGAGAAAGAGAGAGAATGTGAGAGGGGGGGATATAAGTGGAAAGAGACAGGGACATTAATACAGTGTAACAGTGTAAACATACAACACTGGGAATGCACAATTTTGTATTACATGTATTCATATTTTAAATGACATGTTTTAAAGTGTCTTGATCATAACAGTCTGCCAGGGAGATGGGTGTTAGTGTATTTGCTAATGTAACTTAATTTTATTATAAGTTATTTTTCCATATTATGATTTTGTAATTTTATAGTCAATATGATATTTTATATGTTTTGTTGGTTTTCCAGTGTGATTTATAGTTGTCATCTTGACTGGAATATTCCGGCATGAGGAATCTGTATTTTTCTTGCTTGTTCAGCTTCATTTTAATGTATTTACAGTAAGGGTTTTGCTGTCATCACCATGCAGTTCTCTGTTGAATTATCTTTGAATTAAACAGCATATCCACTGTAGACTGACAGAATCCTCCATCCTCCCAGTTATGATAAAGCACAACAGCATGATCTGTGCTGATTGGCAGATTTTGTAGATCATAAGAGATTCCTGTGAATTAAAAACATCTGCATGAAACTTCCTATGTATATCAACCATGTAGAATACATGCATTTTATGGCTAGGGAGTAAGTAATAGTTTCTGTTCCAAATATCCTACACTCTGAATTTCAGTGTGGTATACATATACTGCGTGTGCACGCGCATGCGTGTGTGTGTATGCTTTAACGTGTGTGTGAGTGTGTGTGTGAAAATGTGTGTGTGTGTGTGAGTGAGAGAGATAAAGTGAAATAGAGAGAGGGAGAGAGAAGAAGAGAGTAATAGAGATGAAGTGTGAAAGAGAGATCTAAAATGTCTCTCTGAATGTAAAAAGAAATTGTGTCATTCATTGGAGACATTGTTTGAAATAAAATGTGTGATTTATGTTTTATTTCAAAACTGACAGGATATAAGGGAGGGTTTTTTAAAGTCTGGTTCAGTGATGACCGTATGAAATCCCTTATTTTTCTTATTGTTTCCAGTGAATATTCGTAGTGAGCTGATGTTTTAGAAAATTAGGACATAGTTGAAATATTGAAAAGAAAAAAAACCCCTTTGTCCACCCACTGGTCTTTTAGTGATAGTAACTGCAATGTAAATATGAAAAATAAAATACACACTGTATGAAAAATCAGTAGCTATTGTCATTTAGAAATATACAACAGAGATTCATCTCTTCACATTGCTGAGGGCAGGAAGTACAGTAGCTGCCTGTTAAGTGCACTAACGCACGCTCTCCAGCAGGGGGACTGCAGGCTCCCTTGCCCACAAAAAAACTGAGCAGTAACTATGGAAAACGGACAGGTCACTTTCTGGGTTTTTTAATATTATTTCAGTTTCAGTGGTGTTTGTTTTTGATTGGCCCAGATGCTTTTTATGCATAATGAATTATATTTCTACATATTTTGAAAAGTTTTTGACATCCTACAAGTTTTAGAATGGTAGGTACGGGGCATACAGAAAGTAAAATAAATTACAAGAAAATACACTAGTAACTCCAAAGCAGCAATGTTATGCCTCCAGAGATTGTATGTATAGTTATTACCTAATTACTCTTTAACATGTTTAATATTGTTTGTTTACTTTTGTTAACAATAATCGCTGATTTCTTTGGCTAACTTTACACTTATCGATTATAGATTGGCCTCCTATGCCTTCTTGCACTTTTGTATTCCTGAGATTAATACCAGTGATCTCCACTTTTTTAATTCATCTGTTTATATGCACAGCCTCTGGAAAAGTAACACTGCTGTACAAGCAAACACTAAACATACACTAAAACTGAAATAATTTTTAAAAACATCTAGTAAATTAACTATCCCTTTAAACAACACACTGATCTGAGTGTAAAAATCACCAAATTGTCTCAGCCTCTATATTTATAATGCTCACACATTACTGCCACCCACAAGATGGCACATTTCAAGTTCTCATTAAAGTATACTGCAGCATTCATTCTTTCTCGTTAAGCTCCATCTTGTTAAATTTGATTCTGTTTCCACTCAAAGTAATGAATCCTGAGAGATTTGGAAATGTCTATATCCATGTTACTGCAGGGGGGAGAGGGGAGCTGGGCAGGGCCCTGTTGGGGGTACAGACACATACTGTGCTGCCCAGCTGACTCTGGGGCACAGGGGAGGGTAGTGGTGGTGCTAGGGGGGTAAGGAGGGAGGTGCCATGTGGTAACTTCCTCCCTGTCTCCTTGTTCATTTCTTTTTTATATACAACAGAAAGACCAATAAAAAGCACGGTCAAAATGTATCATAATAATGATAATGATTATGATAACAACTTCTATGAAACGGACACGGGGTGTAATTACAGTGGTGATGTGGTGGTCTGTGTGTGTGGAGGGGGGAGGGGGTGGTGGTGAAATGCCTTGTAGGGTGAGTTATATTGTACCTGCTTTTTTGCATAAGCCACTGTAATGTAATTAAACCAATAAAACCCCTGAAATATGCACAAGCCAGACTGGCGTCACTGTCGCTTATTAAGATCCATAAGGGGAGGGTTATTAGTATTAAGTATCCTATATGGGTATTGAAAACAGGCCCTGCCTTTTGTGCAGGAGAGTTTGATCACTTGCAATTCAGGTACAATCGACCATGTGTTTCCGTAACCACTCTAATACACATCAACGTCACTGGAACTCATTTTCAGAACTGAACAGTATTTGTATTTTATGATCCTGACAAGTGAGTGAAGATAATTAACTGTGATAAAGCTAGAATAATGTTTTGTGCAATCCAGCAAAACACTGCTTTTACAGGATGTCTTGTACTAGATAGTTGTATTGATCAAGCAACCAGTCAGAGAGCAAGGTTGAGTTTATTCTCTTTATTATTAAAGGAAACAACAAAAAAATGTAAAACATATATCCTATCACCTTATTTCTGGAAATCAAAAAATAATGACAACGCTAAATAACATCTCCTTATAAAAAATACACATTACATATTCAGAATTTGTCAAGCAACTAAACTGTTTGTCCCGTCACTATAAAGTTTCTGTTTCCTAGTCACTTCAGGTTTACTGTAGTCAAGTTCAACTGCAACTTCATGCACATCCTCAAAAATATCAGCCACACGATGCCTCTATGAAGCCTGTGCAAAGAGGGAACACTGATAGTGAATGACTGGTAATAAAAGGATACTGAGGAGGGACTACCATACAGTACATAGTGCGAGGAAAAAATGCATTATATTAAGGTGTTAAATGTCAACATGCTCTTTTAACCCCGTCGTCTGTAATGGACTTACATTGTTTGGGGAAAAATCATAACTTGTATAATGCACCAGGTAGAACTGTTTATTTTCAAGGTCTGTTCTACTTTAATTGTCAGAATACTCTTAACCCATTTATTCAGTTAACTTCTTCGTATAATTTGTTGCATTCACTATGAATGGCCTCTTGATTTATTAACCAACTATATCATAGTAACTCTGACTAGCATCAGGGTAATTACTGCAGCTGACACATTCATCAAGACAAGTCATAGATACTTCCTATCAGGCTGCAGCTCAGCTATTGGATAATCCAGTTTGCCAAAAACACATGGCTCTAGCACGTATGATTTACATCACAATATATTCAAATGTATTAACTGCAGTACCTACCCTGATGATAGCCAGAGCTGATGATCCCAAGCTTACATAACAGACAAATGGACAGAACTTACAAAGAGCATATAAGAGTACAACAATAATGACAGTTTCGGAAGTATCCCAAATGACCCTACCAAATGTCCCAAATGTTTGCAAAAAAAGGTAATTGTGCAATACAATTGCTTATGTTAAACTCAACATTTGCAATTCATTCACGTTTTTTCCTTTTGTGGAACTATGCCATTTTGTTTACAGATAATGATCTGACCTCTTGACATGTATACAGAAACATATCCACATCCCAAAATACCACTCAGAAATAATAATGTGCCCAAAATATCAGTATGTATTTGAAGTAACAGCCAATGTGTACAGTGTACATGTCCAGTGTGTGTGGCCCTGAATGAGTCCTGTGTTGTGCCAGATATGTCAATATGCTGTTAAGACACAATGAGGTGTAACTGAGGACAAAGGGTCCTAGCGAGAGCTACTGCCGAACTGTGTGAAGTAGCTGGCCGCAGGCCTGTTGGTGTAGAGATTCTTCTCCAGGTACTGCTGACTGATGGGGGGAGAGAGAAAGAGAGAGAGAGAGAGAGAGAGAGAGAGAGATGGGTTGCCGGTAAGATTACATGCACAACGTGAAGCTTCCGTTTTTGAACAGTGCGTGTGTATATACTTACTGCGCTTGTTGCTCTCTGGCCAGCTGCATGTTGTATCTGTCCATCTCTGTCCTTCTCTGCTTCTCTCTCTCCCTCTCTCTCTTCTCCTCCTCCTCTCCCTCTCGGCTTTGTGCCATCTGCAGGCTATCCCACGCTGCCTCTCTCTGTCTCTTGGCCTCTCTCAGCCTCTGAGAGAAAAATTATTAAACACATCATATACTTTGTGTTTAGCAATATTCATGGTGTGTATCTTAATTCATGGTGTGTATCGCATGGAAAAAATGATCAGTCCAATTCAAGCTTAATCAGGGATAATTATTGCCGTGGTAAAAAAAAAAGCCAGATTTTAAAAATTGGCAAGGAGTGTCTTTTTCCAAGTCTTCTCTTTGTCATGGTACCATTAGCTAAACAGTCTTGATTTATGAATTTATTTGTTGACTGCTTGCCTGCATTTGTCTGTTATGTGGTTTACTCTTTGTGGCAAAATTCTGAAGCGACCTTTATTAGTAACTGCTAGCTCCCAGCTCAATTATAATCATGCCACCTGCAGAAATTAAATTGGGCCATTACTGAATCTAGTTTAGTCAGATTGAATCAAATTTGAAAAAGTGCAAAGGCTCCAGCACGGTGCAGCACTGGTCTGGCTTGGCTCAAATGTACCAGTGCATATGGGATAAAATATTCTGCCAGGGCCCAGTTCCGACAGTATGTTTCCAACAATACCAGGTCATCTGCATTGAGTAATAACTGAACTTCTAAATGATTTTGAATACAGCCAGGATCTGAAGAATGCTTAATATTGTGCTATAAATATTAAACAAAAAAATATTTTAAATATTAAACTGCAGTCCTGCCTATTCTCTCTGTACCTCTCTCTCAGCAAGCTGCTCCTCTCTCTGCTTGTGTATGGCGTTCATCTGCTCGGCACTCATCCCCTTCCATCTGTCCAAAAGCACCCTCTGCCCCGCCCCTCCACCCCCTCTCTCTGCAGCTTCAGGGCACTCCGTCAGGAGGTCAGAGGTCATCATGTGCCACACCTCCATAAAATTCTCCCCTTCCTCTTTCAATCTGTCCATCTTCTGTTGCTGTGCCCGCTCTGCAGCCTGAGGAGAGAAAAGGAGAAAGTGATATTTGAAAGAGCTGTATGGAAGCAAGTTAACAAGAGTATTATCTATAATGCAAAAAAAGCCCAGTTGAAGCCCTGTATACAAAATTCTGTAAACAAAAAATTCATCTCAAGGATGAAGACACAAAGACTTTTGACTTTTAAAGCCTAATTTATTATGTATTATTACTAAGGCTAGGGAGGCATTTTACATAAGTATTGAAACAAAGCTATCTAGATATCTGACTATTTATTTCTATTTATTAGCTATTAATGATAATGGACATCAGTTGTGATTAGAGCCTAGTTGTTATCTGAATAGAGTGAATATGTGAGCCAGTTTATGGTGTAAGACAAAAGTGTACATTCCTAAGTATGGTTGTGGTGAGAGTGAAGTATGAGTACCTGAGCCAGGTTGTACTTGCTGAGAGCAACTTGAGCATCTCGCCTACACTTTTCCTCCGTAGCATCAAGCTGCAGCTCCCTAAAGTCTTGTTGCACCTGTGCTCGGCCCCACAGCAACTCTGCGACACAAGCAACATCCACATTACACACCATCTATGCTATATAACATACACACTACTTTGCATGCACATATACTGTTGTTCATTACACAGTACTGACACTATATAACACCTGCATTACACAACATACATACTACAGAACATCTACACATGTGAATGTGTGAACAGTACCAGTGCATATAGTGGTGCATGTGTGTGAGAGTACAGGTGTGTTTACCTGTTTGTTTTTTGTGGATGCGCATTTTCTCCTTCTCCTGTGTCTGTGCTTTCAGAAGTCTTTCATTTTCCTCCATCTGAGCTTTCTTCCTCTCTCTGGCCATACAATCACCTCCCTGAACACACACACACACAAACATGAACTGTGTACCAGCACAAAAAACAGCGCAAAGCATCGGAAAACGAATGCGTGAATAATAACGCAAAATAGCCTAATCCACTGTAATAAGGATGCGCAATGACAACTACACGTCAGGTTTCTGTGTGGAATATGACAATCTGTTTGTTAAAACTTGCACTACAGATACAGCACCAAAGACGTCAGTATATGTTACCTGAAACACCTGCATGCTCGAAGGCCCCAGTTCCTCCTCTGAAACCGGGGGATTAAGAGCCAGTTCTTTAAAATTCAGATCAGCGTCACGGGAGTCCTGAGCACGCTGGTGAGTCGCTCGGAACTGTACCAATTCCTGGGATAGTTCCGCTCTCCTGCGCTCCTCTTCTGCAAACTGTTGCTTCAAGAGAGCGTCGTGCATCGCGCTCAACGATTCTAGCCAGAAGAGGGCGAAAGCGTTGATGGTGACGCTAATGACATTTAGGGAATTTGGTAAAAACCTAAAAAATATCTTTCCCTGATGCCCCCCTTATGCACAAGTGTTGCCGTACGTACCGAATGCCTTGTCCCGTACTTTCTCCACCCTCTCCCGCTCCCGCTTCTCCTCGACTTGCCTCTGCAGCTTTGAAAGGTCCAACCCGATGACCCGATTTCTGGTGTCGAAAATTCGTTCCTTGCGCGCTGTCTCCGACGCACGTCGCCGTTCGATAGCCATCGCAGCTGAGTCTTCCACTTTAAACATGATTTATTTATTTATTTATTCTTTCAGTCAGAGAAAATAAAAATATTAGACTATAGCAAACAGAATAGACCGTTCTTCCTTTCGGACTGATTATGTTGGATGTACGGGAGACTTTACTTTAATTGCTAGTTATCAAACAAACTTAGTCTAGGTGGTTATTTGAAAAAATAATGAGTTAGCTTGCAAACATTAGATTAGCTTACTATAATTAACGTAGGTGTTAGCTAGCTAGTGAAGTTCACATCCCAGCTAAGATTACTTAGCCAGTCTTGTCAACAGTTTGAACATTAAGATAAGTGACAGTGGCTTGCAAACTAATTACGTGGGTACATTTAAAGCATTGTTCAACGTAAACACACACTGTGCAACACATTGTGTCCGAATACAAAGTCACAGTAAAATTATACGGTTCATTTGATAATAATTAAATTAAAAAAAACATACTCTTAGCTGTGCTACTGCTGTGAAGTCCTCCCAGAAAAGCAATTTGTCCGTGTGAACTTGTTTTGACGCTTTAGGTCACCATGGTTACGGATTTTAAGCGAATATATGAGGTGGTTTTAGATTTCGCGCCGTCCAAATATGATATATAATATTCTTTCTACTCTGCATTGCTGCACTTCATCCACAATGAGCTAGCAGAGAAATAATTTTCAGGGCTCCTATCCTAAGTGGAGGTTGTACTAGTAATATAGTTGCTAGAATAGAATGCTATATTGAAACTACAACAATGGTCGCGTTTTGGCAACCGTCACACTAGGTTCCATGCTAGTACGCCTGCACGCAACAACCATTGTAGTTTAAATATAGGAACTTGTTAGCAACTTAGTTTTTTAAAGCACACAACGGCTTCAAAATTCACGTTTGAAATATTAATGGGTGTAATTTATCTCGTAGAACAAAACGTAAAACTCTATTCGGCATACGTTAACCACAGTCCTTATTTTCGGCAGAAAATGAAATTCCTATGGGAAAAAACTGGCCTACATTTTTGGGTTCAGACCCCATTTCGTACTCTTCGCCGGGAAGTCTCGCGAGAATATCGAGTGCGCGCGCTCTAGGTGAACTGTTTTTGTTTTATGGTTGTATTTTTAGGTAGCGGGCTGGGAAAACATTAGAAGTTAAAGCCGGTGCATGCGTTTTGAAATTATTAAATAAAAATTCGATATCGTATAACCTTGCTGCATTGCATTAAAATATAGAAAAGATTGTGTGCAGCTAGCTAGCAAGCTTGTTAGCTATCTGATGCATGATCGGCCGTACTTAGTTTACTGGACATCTAGCTATCATTAGCTTGCAAGCTCGCTTGCAAATACGCAGGACAAAATGGGTTATTTGAAACTGATAGAAATAGAGAATTTCAAGTCCTACAAAGGTCGGCAAATAATCGGACCTTTTCACAAGTTCACTGCGATCATCGGGCCAAATGGATCGGGTAAGTGTGCACAAATAGATAATTGGCGCTAGCTAGCGTGCTAACTAACGAGAATATGCGTAGCCGGCTTTCAGCGTCGGCCTTCTGTCAACTCGGAACAATTTAGACCGGGGATTTTGTCTTCAGTAGGGGAAGGCCTGTTATTGCAGCCAGTTGTCAGAAATTTGTACGTGTATAATTTCCTAGCTAGCTAGCTTGCTTAGTTGTCGCGATGATATGTTTAATGCGACTGTTTAAAGCGACCAGTGCGATCGTTTAATTATTGTAAATGCATTGTCTGTCATTCGCTAGCGCTGGTTGCTTTTACTAACCAAGTGACGTTAGCTAGTTCTTTCGGAGTAAATGCATTAACTTATCGGGGCATATGAGCTTTAACATTGTAAAGAACACATGTCGATTCATTTTGTCCTATGCAATGTAGAAGTTTTTATTGGTTAAACGGCTACCCCACCGGGTAGCTAGACTAGCTGCATGTGTGCGATTATTATGTTTATTTTCACATTCTGTTAACGTCGTTGTTCACGTAGCCAGAAACTTAAGCAAGCTAGTTGGGGCTGATCTCACTCATTGATCCCTTTTCACAGGCAAATCAAATCTTATGGATGCCATTAGTTTTGTTCTTGCGGAAAAAACCAGCAACCTGCGCGTGAAGACTCTGAAAGATCTGATCCACGGGGCACCTGTAGGTAAACCTGCGGCCAACCGCGCCTTCGTGAGCATGGTGTACCGGGAGGACAACGGCGAGGAGCGCACCTTCACCCGGGTCATCATAGGTACCGTTACGCGCACATTGGTCCCTTTTACAACCTGAGCCTCTCCCTGAATTGCTGTGCTCAGTTCCCTTCTATTCTTTTCTGTGTTAAACAGTGTGTACTGTAACTACCTCTGTCTGTTCCAGGTGCCTCCTCTGAATACCGCATCAACAGTAAAGTGGTGGGGCTGTCCGAGTATAGCGAGGAGCTGGAGAAGCTGGGCATTCTCATCAAGGCCCGGAACTTCTTGGTGTTCCAGGTACAGACAGCTTCACCAGCTTTGCTGGCACTCTACCAGTAATAGCATGCCCAGGTTTACTCTCAGAAGATAACAGATAAGTGTACAATTAAAATGTTCCATCCAGGTGTTGACATATTTTTGACATGCTGTCTGAAATCAGAATATGCCTAAAGCTTTTGCACTCACAGTTTGACAGTGGAATGTAGCTGTTAGGGAATTTGACAGGTGAAGATTGAAAAAATAATATAAAAAAAACAATACTCAAAAATATTTTTTTTGCGATTAAACAATAGGTGTATATGTGGTATAGGTTTCACTCTCAAAAGAAAACATTGCAGGAGGAAAACTTACATTTTTGTTTTCCAGTCATTTCCATTGTGTAACTTATTCCTGAGCCCTGCCCTGACAGTCAGACACCAATATGAGAGGAGATATCTTGTTCTCGCTCTAAGTATCACTCTCCTCTCACAGGGAGCAGTGGAGTCCATTGCCATGAAGAACCCGAAGGAGCGGACGGCTCTGTTTGAGGAGATCTCGCGCTCGGGGGAGCTGGCTCAGGAGTACGACCGCAGGAAGAAGGAGATGGTGAAAGCGGAAGAGGACACGCAGTTCAACTACCACCGCAAGAAGAACATTGCTGCCGAGCGCAAGGAGGCAAAGCAGGAGAAGGAAGAGGTGGGTCTGCTGTCTTGTGTAGTGTAACGGGCAAGAAGGAACTCGTCTTGTAACCTAAAGGTCACAGGTTTGATTCCCAGGTAGGACACTGCCATTGTACCCTTGAGCAAGGTACTTAACCTGCATTACTTCAGTATATAGCTGTATAGATGTATGCAGTGTAAATGCTAAGTTGTGAAAGTCGCTCTGGATAAGAGCGTCTGCTAAATGCCTGTAATGTAATGCCTTAATGAGAATGGAAACCCAGTGCAACCAAAACCAGATGTTGGACAAGCAAACCTCCTCAGGTACTTGCCCAGTTGTTTCTTAGGGTCTGGTTCGGTCCATTATGATTGTCCCAGTTCTTGGATAAGTGAAAACTCAGCCCATAAGCCGGCAAAGCTTTGTGAGAATTAGGCGGCTGCTTGTTTTATTTCATATAATAAAACTTTAGTGATAGTATTTAACACCTCTTGTCATTCTAGTGGGGCTGAAAACAGTTATTTTGCAGGAATATTTTGTGTAATAACATTTGCAGGTTGCACGTTAGGGTTTTTTACCTTTACTATCAAATTTAATGTTATTGAATATTTCACACTGTTTAGTGTTCATGTTTCTAAATAATAATGAGTTATTACTCCATTTTGATTGATCCTTATTTTTGTCCAGTTACAGTACAGTTCAGTTTACATTTCGTGTAATTTTTATTGAAAATCCAGATACCGTCCAAAAAACCAAATACTGTCCTACTGTCGATAATGTGAAAATTTATCATGATACGATACAATGTAATATCACGGCCAAATCACTCAGCTGTACATTAAACTCTGCTTACCCCCCCTTCCCAAAGGCGGAGCGATACCAGAGACTGAAGGATGAGGTGGTGAGAGCCCACGTGCAGATGCAGCTCTTCAAACTCTACCACAATGAGGCAGAGATTGAGAAACTCAACCGTGAGCTCTCCCACCGCAACCGCGAGATTGATAAGGACCGCAAACGAATGGACCGCGTCGAGGAGGAGCTGAAGGAGAAGAAGAAAGAGCTCGGAAGGATGATGAGGGAGCAGCAGACTGTGGAGAAAGAGATCAAGTGAGGAGCTATTTCTCATGGTGCTCCTCTGTGCACATACGGGGAGAGACATGGTGATTTCCCATGATCCTCTTCTGTAAGGGCAGAAAGAGGAGTAGTTATTTTGTATGATCGTCTGCTGTGTGTGAAGAAAGATGGAGATTTCCTGTGTATGCGTTGAAAGAAGGAATTTCCCATGATCCTCTGTTTTCTCTCTGGTGAGGGGGTGTGGTAGTCTCCCATAATCCTCCATTGTGTGCATGTGTGGAGAGAGAGAGAGAGGTTGTGGATATTATAAAAGACTAGAAAATGACACTGTTTATCAGACTGCTATTTATGAAACCTACTTGCCTATTCAGGATTCTTTGTTTGCATTGTTTAAAAACAGTAGTGCTTCAGTGATTGGCCTCTATACTCAACGCTCTGTACTGAGGTCTGGCACTGTTGCCCATATTAAACGGCTGATTGCAGTTTTGCTTTGTAAATGGGTGTGCATACGAGCGTTTGCTAATTGATGTAACATCCTTCTTCCCAGGGAGAAGGATGCAGAGCTGAACCAGAAGAGGCCGCAGTACATCAAAGCCAAGGAGAACACGTCCCACAAGATCAAGAAGCTGGAGGCGGCGCGGAAATCCCTGCAGAGCGCCCAGAAGACCTACAAGAAGCGCAAGGCTGACATGGAGGAGCTGGAGAAGGAGCAGGGAGCCGTGGAGACCGCTCGACAGGAGTTTGAGGAGCGCATGGAGGAGGAGGCCCAGAGCCAGGGCCAGGACCTCACCCTGGAGGAGAACCAGGTGTGTTGGGGAGGCGGGGACTTGCTAAACTTATCAAACTCTTTGTTCGACTCCTTCTGCTTTGCGTTATATTCAGTATGTCTAATGAAATACTGCCCCACGCTTAATTTTTATTTTACTTTTTAAAAATGGGTTCATAAAATGAATTTTAAACAACTTCTGTTGGGTGATGTTTCTTGTTAATGAAGAAATTAGTCATTTTCATTTTTGAGTACATTTCCCATACATTAATCTCCCTTCTTGGTTTCTCCTTCTCTCTCCAGGTGAAACAGTACCACCGTCTGAAGGAGGAGGCCAGTAAACGGGCCGCCACCCTGGCCCAGGAGCTCGAGAAGTTCAACCGCGACCAGAAAGCCGACCAGGACCGACTGGACCTGGAGGAGCGAAAGAAAGTGGAGACAGAGGTAGGGAGGGAGGAGGGGGGCTAAAATGTGTGTGGCATGGCAGCCCTGGGTGAGAAACAGCTGGAGTAATGCACACAAAGACAAAAGGACAGCCTGAGCAAGGTGGATGCTTTACTGTTCTTTTCAGGCCAAAATTAAGCAGAAGATCAGAGAGATTGAGGAGAACCAGAAACGCATTGAGAAGCTGGAAGACTACATCTCCACCAGCAGGTACTGTCTAGCATGGCATGGTAAAAACGCTTGTACGGTCTCAATTGTTTTATGGTTAGAATTTACAAAATCCATATGATGTACTGGGACATCATTACTTGACATTACCTTTTGGAATTTCCCAGATGCTGTTATCCAGAGCAGCTTGCACAGTTTATATTTTTGCATGCAATGCATTCGTAAAGCTGGGTATTATACTGAAACACTTCTGATTATGTGCCTTGCTCAAAGATGCTATGACAGCATCTCAGCTGGGAATCAGACCCACAACCTTTGAGTTACAAGCCCAGTCCCCTAACTGTTATGCTACACAGTGGCCCTGACTGCATGGTGGTGTGCGCATCATCACTCACTTCCCCCCTCCATCTCTCAGGCAATCTCTGGAGGAGCAGAAGCGCATGGAGGAGGAGCTGACCGAGGAGGTGGAGCAGGCCAAGAGGAGGATTGATGAGATCAACATGGAACTCAACCAGGTAACACCTCCTGCACTGGCCTGGCACACAGCACACCCTGTCTGTACCTGTGTGTCTGCGTGACCCTGGTGTGTGTAGCATGTGGAGATGTGTGTGCATGTGTGTCTGTGCATGTGTAAAATGCCTTTACGTGTGCGTGTAACGCTGGTGCGCATAATGCCTGTGTGTGCATGTCTTCATAGGTCATGGAACAGCTGGGAGACGCCAGGATCGATCGACAGGAGAACAGCAGGCAGCAGCGCAAAGCAGAGATCATGGAGAGCATCAAGAGACTCTACCCTGGATCTGTGGTGAGAGGGGAGAGGGGATGAGAAAGGAGGAAGTGCTCAGAGGGCAGGAGTTGGACTTGACAAGCATCTGTCTTATATCTATCCCTGTATTTTATTTTATATTTCATTTCATGTTGCGCTTACAGCAAAGGACCCTTCACATATGGTGTATGTGCCATAAGCCCTACTAAACCTCATGACTTGGCTTTCATGGGACATTTGGGCTGTTGTTCCCAGAATTTCTGATTTGCACTGAATGAGAAAATGTTGAGAGGTGTAGGATGAGTTGATGGTGCAGTCAAAGTAGCCGCAGGTTCACCTCTGCCCCCTACCTTCCCCCACAGTACGGCAGGCTGATTGACCTGTGCCAGCCCACGCAGAAGAAGTATCAGATTGCTGTCACCAAGGTCCTGGGGAAGAACATGGACGCCATCATTGTGGACTCTGAGAAGACGGGCCGTGACTGCATCCAGTACATAAAGGAGCAGCGCGGAGAGCCTGAGACCTTCCTGCCCCTGGACTACCTGGAGGTACAGAACGCTGAAGCCTGAACGCATCCCTGTACATGTATCCTCATACCCAGCCTTATGCCCTAAACTAAACTCTACAGACCCAATGCATGCACTCCATATGACCAGCCCGATAACCAACCATATACAACCCCATACCTACCACTGCACCCAACCTTTTACCCACCCTCCATACTCAAATCATGTACCCACATCCTATACTTAAATATACCCACCTATACCCAACCCTATACTTCACCATAATCCTCCTCATAGCCAACTCTGTACACATCCCACCCTGTATCCTACTTTTGTTGAATGGCTGAAGCTAAGTAAGTGTGGGCTTGGTTAGCACTTGGATGCGAGCCCTCCTGGGAGAACCAAGTTGCTGCTGTAAGTGGTTTTGGTAGGCCAGTAGGGAGTGATCTTTGATCTCTGGTCAAATGAAACCCCAATGCCCCAGTGCAGTGAGATGGATACTGTGCTGTTCTTTCTTATGAGACATTAAATCGAGGTCCTGACTCACTGTGGTCGTTAGCGATCCCAGTAGGGGGTTCCCCTGGTGTCCTGGCCAAATTCCCAACCTGGCTCTCACAATATTTTTTTATACCAATGTCCTACCCTCAAGTCTGTACCCATCCTCTATCAGACCCCTATACCACCCAGGCATTGACATGTACAGTCTGTTGTCCAGTGTGTTCACCTTCGCCCCCCGCCCTGCTCCTCCCCCCCAGGTGAAGCCGACCGACGAGAAGCTGCGGGAGTTGCGGGGGGCCAAGCTGGTGATCGACGTGATTCGCTACGAGCCGCCGCACATCAAGAAGGCGCTGCAGTACGCCTGTGGGAACGCGCTCGTGTGCGAGAACGTTGAGGACGCCCGCAGGATTGCCTTCGGCGGACCCTACAGACACAAGGTAAAGCCCGGCACCGCTCACAACTGATCTCAGCCTACCCACCCCAAATCCCAACCCCAGCCTTTCAGTGTAAAACTTTGATGCACTTCAAGTGTCTCCCTCCCTTTCAGTGTGAGCCGGGCTTACTAACTGCACTGTGGTTTAAAAGCAGCCACTGACATGCAGTTTGGAGAAGAGCACACTCCTGTCTAAATACGACTGAGCATTCCTCTCTCTCTTTCTCTCTCTCTCTCTCTCTCTCTCTTTCTCTCTCTCCCCCCCCCCCCCCTCTCTCTCTCCCTCAGACGGTAGCTCTGGATGGGACTCTGTTCCAGAAGTCAGGTGTGATATCCGGAGGGGCCAGCGACCTGAAGGCCAAGGCCAGGCGCTGGGACGAGAAGGCTGTGGACAAACTGAAGGACAGAAAGGAGAAACTCACAGAGGAGCTGAAGGTTCGAGCTTACACATCACTTTCACAACACACACACACGTGCGCACACACTCAAATGTGCATATGCACTCAACACACGCACACACACAAGCACAAAAAACACTATTGGACAGTAAAACCTCTCCCACTTTCTTTGGATTCACACCTTTTTTGTTGTGTGAATTGAGCACGAACACTTACCAGGCAATACAGGCTTGGTATCATTTGTATCCAACTCCACGTTGATCTGCTTTAATTGCATAATTTAATTATTTTGTGATCTCATTTTATTTGTTGGAGTTGAAGGAGATTGTCCCCACTTTCTGTCTTTAATAAAAAGCTGATCACTAAAAGTATTTAGAAGTTATTTTTTTCTTGTCTTCCCCTCCTCCTCTCCCTCGTTCTCCTGCCCTTCTCCTCCTCTCCCCCTCTTTCTCCTGGCCTCCTCCTCCTCCCCCTCTTTCTCCTGCCATCCTCCTCCCCCTCTTTCTCCTGCCATCCTCCTCCTCCCCCTCTTTCTCCTGGCCTCCTCCTCCTCCCCCTCTTTCTCCTGGCCTCCTCCTCCTCCCTCTCTTTCTCCTGGCCTCCTCCTCCTCCCCCTCTTTCTCCTGGCCTCCTCCTCCTCCCCCTCTTTCTCCTGGCCTCCTCCTCCTCCCCCTCTTTCTCCTGGCCTCCTCCTCCTCCCCCTCTTTCTCCTGGCCTCCTCCTCCCCCTCTTTCTCCTGGCCTCCTCCTCCTCCCCCTCTTTCTCCTGGCCTCCTCCTCCTCCCCCTCTTTCTCCTGGCCTCCTCCTCCTCCCCCTCTTTCTCCTGGCCTCCTCCTCTCCCCCTCTTTCTCCTGGCCTCCTCCTCCTCCCCCTCTTTCTCCTGGCCTCCTCCTCCCCCTCTTTCTCCTGCCATCCTCCTCCTCCCCCTCTTTCTCCTGGCCTCCTCCTCTCCCCCTCTTTCTCCTGGCCTCCTCCTCCTCCCCCTCTTTCTCCTGGCCTCCTCTGTGCAGGAGCAAATGAAGGCTAAGAGGAAGGAGGCGGAGCTCCGTCAGGTGCAGTCTCAGGCTCACGGGCTGCAGATGAGACTGAAATACTCCCAGAGCGACTTGGAGCAGACCAAGACTCGCCACCTGTCCCTCAACATGCAGGTACGCACCTGTCTGCAGCCAGTCAGGCCGCACCTCCGCCACGTGCACCTGTCAGCTGACTTGGTGTGCCAGCCCCACTACCCTCTCTGTAAGGATTGTGTTGCATTAACCTGACCTCTCTGCAGGAGGAGTTGTGTATTGATTCTGCCCCTTTCTGGAGGGGTAATTGTGTATTAACCCCGCCCCTTTCTGCAGGAGTACTTGTATATTAACCCCGCCCCTCTCTGCAGGAGTACTTGTATATTAACCCCGCCCCTCTCTGCAGGAGTACTTGTATATTAACCCCGCCCCTCTCTGCAGGAGAAGTCAAAGTTGGAGAGTGAGCTAGCCAATTTTGGGCCTCGAATCAATGACATCAAGAGGATCATCCAGTCTCGGGAGAGAGATATTAAAGAGCTCAGAGATCGCATGAACTTGGTGAGAGACTAAGTTCTTAATGCGCATATACAGACACACACAGACACGCACACACACACACAGTAAATTATGCCACGCTTTCTTGGCTCATGTAAGTAATAATATTGTCGTCACGCTATAATCTGTTCTGGTGACAGGTTGTTCAGATGGGTCTTTGTAACAGTAGCAGCAGCCTTTTCTGAAAGGGTTTGTTAGTGAGCTTGTGCAGTTTTGGGTGGAGACTGAGGCAGTTGCTGTGGTCTTACAGGTGGAGGATGAGGTGTTTGTGGAGTTCTGTGAGGAGATCGGCGTGAGAAACATCAGGGAGTTTGAGGAGGAGAAAGTCAAGAGGCAGAACGAGATCGCCAAGAAGCGGTGAGTTCCTCCTGTTAGGCAAGTGAGAATTTAACAATTTCTGAATCCAGCAGTTTCAACAGCTAACACCCTTGTTTAATGTCCACATGCGCATCAACAGTTACAACTCCACACTTATCCAACATAGATTGGATTTAATTTGTTAATTATTATGAAAGATATCAATCAAATCGCCAAATTTGTTGTTAGGCAGAGCAACCTTTTGAATCAACCTTTATCATTTATTTTAAAGAGGTAGACTACCAGTTCAGGCACCGTGTAAGCACTGTACCATTTCCCATAGGTTGTTTGCTTTGATTAGGGTTTCAATGTGACTTAATTGCCCCTGGGACATTTCCTTTTATGTTTGTGGTAGGGAGAGGGACAGAGAAAACCACTGGACCTTGAACAAACTTTACCCTGTTATATTGTTTCTCTCTCGAAGGCTGTAATCTAAACACTAGATAACTGACCCTCCATGTATGTCTTCTGGCTTCACCTTTGACCTTCAGCCTCACCTTTGACCCTTAATCTGCCATGCAGGCTGGAGTTTGAGACCCAGAAGACCCGACTGGGGATTCAGCTGGACTACGAGAAGAACCAGCTGAAGGAGGACCAGGAGAAGGTTCAGATGTGGGAGCAGACAGTGAAGAAGGATGAGAGTGAGATTGAGAGACTAAAGAAGGTAAAGAGAGAGGGAAGGACATGGGGTAGATGGGTGTTCAGCGACGGAGGAGAGGAAAGAACAGTACTGTAAGGCCCTGACGCATTCCCAATGTTAAACCCCTCTCCCTTCCTTCTCTTTCTCTCTCAGGAGGAGCAGAGGCATATGAAGATCATAGATGAGACTATGGCACAGCTGCAGGACCTGAAGAATCAGCACCTCACCAAGAAGTCTGAGGTCAATGACAAGAACCACGAGATGGAGGAGATCCGCAAGAAGCTGGGCGGTGCCAACAAGTGAGAATCGAACGCACACACGCACATTCGTGTGCTTTTGCGAGTGCACACACTTCTTCAGACAAGCAAAATATAGTCTTGATAAGTCCGCATTGATGGCAGTTCTCTCTGTGGCTAGAGGACTGGTTGTGCTTTGAAATGAATATCCACTTTGAAGGGTTGTATTGTGCCTGTGCTGTACTGTGGTGTAATGACTGTACTGCAGTGTGGCACAACTGTCTGTACTGCAGTGTCGTGTAATGAGTGTGTGTACTGCAGTGTGGCATAACTCATGTCTGTACTGCAGTGTGGCATAACTCCTGTCTGTACTATAGTGTATTGTAATGAGTGTGTGTACTGTAGTGTCGTGTAATGAGTGTGTACTGCAGTGTTGTGTAATGAGTGTGTACTGCAGTGTTGTGTAATGAGTGTGTGTTGTAATGAGTGTGTACTGCAGTGTTGTGTAATGAGTGTGTGTTGTAATGAGTGTGTACTGCAGTGTTGTGTAATGAATGTCTATGTAATGAGTGTGTGTACTATAGTTTGTGTAATGAGTGTGTGTATTGCAGTGCTGTGTAATGAGTGTGTGTGTGCTGCAGGGAGTTGACACAGCTGCAGAAAGAGGTGACCGCCATAGAGACCAAGCTGGAGCAGAAGCGAAGCGACAGACACAACCTGCTGCAGGCCTGCAAGATGCAGGACATACGACTTCCCCTCAAATCTGGAACCATGGACGACATCAGCCAGGGGGAGGTACGGTCACGCTTACCACACACAACACAACACACGTGAACAAAAAGAAAAAATGCAGGACATGCACACAAATATTTGATGTGCGTAGTTAAAACAGTAGCACTATAACTTTCTCTCTCTCCCTGTGCGGATGACTCAGGGGAGCTCGCAGACTGAAGAGTCCATGAGCAGTCAGAAGACCTCCAGCACCGTGCTGGCCAAAGAAGCCCTGATTGAGATTGACTACAGCAATCTGTCGGAGGATCTGAAGGTGAGCCGCTAACTGCTGAACCTGTCTGTAGCAACGGAGCTATGACTGCTGGCTGCTAAAGGGTCTGTGTAGCAAGGGCAGGCTGTCATTGAGGCTAATGGAGGCTGAACCTCCTAATGGGTGTAAATTAAAACAAAAAAAAATTGTCTGCAAAGATGTATGTTTTTAATTAGAATTTGGTCCATATGTGTAGCGAGTGCGCCTCTCTTAATGCGCCCTGCAAGTCGGTTCTCTCTTAATTCTGCCCATGCGCAGTACACTCGTGAAGCTGTTCTGCTGTTCGCCTCACTCAGAACGATTTCATGTGACCATTCCTCTAAGCGGTTTCTGCAGAAAGGGACAACATGAGCTGAGCCCAGTGAGAAAGCATGTTTGTGTGGCCAGCCTCAGCCACACCCCCTTCCTGTGAGTGACAGCGCGAGTGACGGAAATGATGTTTTGCAGCCCAGAACCTAGGGGAAATGTTTGCTTATTGCTCTGATTTGCTGGCCAAACGTTCTGACTCCTACCACCATCAGCGCTGCCCTTATTTTAAATAAATAAACATGGTCAAATCATGTTGCTATGTTCTTTCTTTCCTACTGGTAAACTCCAGTGAACTAGCTAGTCACATTCTGGCTAGCCAACTAGCTGCCCAATTAACATGCTAGGTTGAATGCCTAGCTTTCTTGCTAGCTGGGTGACTAGCTAGCTTGTTGACTAAAAAGCCATAAATAATTTCATGCCATCAGTCAACAAGCCAGGAAAGTAAAAGTCTGGTAAGCATTTTAGACAGGAAAGTCATAATTTTAAGATTGCAATGGACTTCAGTCATATTTTTCAGCCTACTATTGCTAATGTCATTATTCCTTTTCAATCAATAGCAGCAAGTAGTTTGCAGGGAGAGAACAGCATTCGTTTCAGGAGAGAGAAAGTGTAGGATCCTGAGACAGACAGTTACGCCATATCCAGAGAGGGCACTCTGCAGACAGGGCTCCTAAGAGAGCTGCACCATTATGCTTCTCCAATGGTAAGCTTTTTGTTGTCAGTGCACTTGGCATAACGCTGAAGTTGGTATTCAGAAGTAACAGTGACTCGTTTGGAAGCTGTTGGTACAAAGTGACCAGGATTAAGCACCTGTATCACCTGTATTCAGTATTTGTCAAATGTTCTCTGGGGCACCTTGATTCCCCCCCCCCATTTAGACAATCAGCTGGCTTTACAGTGGTGGGTATTTGGGGGTTTGTGGTCTAGCATGACTCCAAAGCAGCTTGTGCAGTGGTGTTATGTTTTTGTTTTGGTACAGCTGTAGTCATTCTGTGGGTATATACTAATGGTGTAACGTTTCCAAAACTACACTTGCAATTCATGAGCATGCAATCTCACAGTTTGCATTCTGTACCACGGGTTTAAAATTTTTTATTGTTATTATATTTGACATGGAGCGGTCTTGTTCCTTAATGTGTTATTGATCCCTCTGGCAATTAGGCAAAACACAAACTCCAAAATAAATGGAATAGAGCAGTTTATAGCCATAGTTCAGTAATGTTCAGTAGGGCTGCCCCTTGAAAGTCGACTATTCGAATCATCTGTCAGAGACCCCTCAGTCGACTGAGATTCTTTGAGTTGAGCAGTCGTTTTTTTTTTTTTTTTAAAGACAGTCAATGTGCATTACAATACCGGAATACATCATTATAAAATCTTACAAAAATGGACAGTGGTTATATTACAGTATTTAATTATAAATAAAATAAAGGGAATTATAAATTTAGTGTTTGTATTCTTGCAACCTGCGCGTGCTAGAAAAATTCCACATGACAACATGCGCGGTAAACTGGAGGGAGAAGCCGAAACCTGAAGAACACTGCATAGCTTTGGGAAAGTAAGACCACTCCCGCTAAATCATAGATTTTATAGGTCTATTATTGATTTTGTTGTGCAGGAAAAGCCTGAATACAAACGTTTGCTTTTTCATCTTAAATAATTATAGGCTAATCCTAATTTATGTTTAATTTGATTATTTATTTAGGCTCTCACACTCGTTTAGTTATTAGTTATTTTTTAGGCTGTGTTTAAAGGGAAATAGCTTATAGAAATAGAATATTATTTTGAAGACGAGAGGTCAGTTATTATTTCAAAGTGGCAATGCCGTGAATTTATTTAAACCGTTTGCATTTATTTTCATCTAAAAGAAGTCTAATCTTAAATTGCTTAATTTGTTAATTTATTATTTTACACGTTTATTTAGATTTATATATTACTTTTTTTATATTTAAGAGAAATAAAAATGGTCTTGTTGAAGATGAGACATCTGTTATTTCAAGGCTGACAATACCGTTTATTTAAACTGTTGTTTACAATTTTCAGCTAAAATAATTCAAATATTAAATTGCTTCATTTGTTAATTTATTCTCTTACATGTTTGGTTACATGTATAGGCCTATTTTAGGCTTCTTATATTTAAAGAGAAATAAAGAAGTAGCCTAGGCCCCTATCCTGAAGATTTGTCAGTTATTTCAAAGTGAACAATGCTGTGAATCTATTTATACTGTTTCATTTGTTTGTTAATTTTTAATGTTTAAAGCAAAATAAAGAAGTTATAAGAGCTAGGTTTAACCAGAAATACCTGTGTAGCCTACTGTATCATTATTCCGACACATGATTCCGACAAATCCGCACGCAGGCTAATGCATTGTCAGCAATTCAAATCAGCCATCTGGCGTCATATGCAGTTGTCTTAACAGATTTATTGATTTTAAATGCTCAAAATGTTCATATGACTCTGTTGCACTTGACTATGTTAATGTGGTCTAAATCAGCACTGAAATGCATGTCAATGTACTATTTTTCCAGAAAGTTTTATAGACCTTTATATATAAAACAAATTGTCGAATCATCATATTGAACTGCCGAATCCGATTTGACTAAGAAAATTCTGAGTCACAGCCCTAATGTTCAGTAACTCTGCAGCTTAACCCGATTGCATGTTAAGCCCTTGTGTTCCGACACACACAAATCATCAAACCGAAGCATTGGGTCTGCACCAGGGCAGCTGCAAGCAGTGTGGTGCGCATGGGAGTGGAAAGCCTCTCACATAGCACTACCTGGTCTGTGTGTCCTGCATGGCTGAGCTGCTGATGAACACTTCACTTCATCCTCAGTCAGGATTATTCCTTAGTTTTTAATTGCTGCCTTTCAAGGAGTAATACAATTGAGTTACTTTTATCAGTCTTGAAAAAAAAAAAAAAACACACTTAAATGTTTTTTTAATGTTAGAAATTAGGATTTGCAGCTGTTTTTCCCTTTTCATTTTGTTTCCAGGGATAAAAAAGAAAGCAAAAGAAGCAGAACCTTGGCTCAAAAACCTCAGATTTGGAGAGCTGTTGGAACCCAAGTGTACACTGGGATGCGGTGGTGTAGGTGCAGCTGCTGTAACTGTGTGTGTGCGCATGTGTGCTTGCGTAGGACGCGCTGTCTGATGAAGAGATAAAGGCGGAGATGAACAGCCTGCAGCAGCGCCTGAATGAGCAGCAGAGCATCCTGCAGAGGATCAGCGCCCCCAACATGAAGGCCATGGAAAAGCTGGAGAGCGTGAGGGACAAGTTCCAGGAGACCAGTGATGGTGAGAGTGCATTGCACTGGAGACTCTGTGTGTGCGTGCGTACGTGTGTGTGTGTGTGCGTGTGCGTCTGTGTGCGTGCGTACATGTGTGTGTGTGCGTGTGCGTCTGTGTGCGTGCGTACGTGTGTGTGTGTGTGTGTGTGTGTGTGTGTGTGTGTGTGTGTGTGTGTGTGTGTGTGTGTGTGACTCTCTTGTCTCTCGTTCCTCAGAGTTTGAGGCAGCGCGCAAGCGGGCGAAGAAGGCCAAGCAGGCCTTTGAGCAGATAAAGAAGGAGAGATTCGACCGCTTCAATGCCTGCTTCGAGTCTGTCGCCACTAACATCGATGAGATCTACAAGGCCCTATCCCGCAACAGCAGCGCCCAGGTGTGTGTACACACACACACACACACACACACAGTCCCGTACTGCTATCCTTGTGAGGACTTCCCATTGACTACATTCATTCCGTAACCTCTAACCCTAACCCTAACCCCAACCACTACATGCCTAACCTTAACCCTAACCTTAACCTAATTGTAACCCTAAGTCCTAACCCTAAAACAGCCTCTTGACCTTGTGGGGACCAGCAAAAGGTCAACACAAAGATACATTTTCCTCATCTTTCTATCCTTGTGAGGACATTTGATTCCCACAAAGATAGTATTACAAGTTCACACACATACACACACACACACACACACTCTGACAGGGTCAGGAAGCACATAACTACCTATCTGTAATGGCTGGAAAATCGGGCTTATTTGTATGTGTTGGCGGGTGAGGTTGTTGAAAAGTGTTTGAAGTCGTATTGCTGTTTGGTGTGTCAGTATTATGGTGATGTAATTTCTGTCTGTAAACAGGCGTTTTTGGGGCCAGAGAATCCAGAGGAGCCATATTTAGATGGGATAAACTACAACTGTGTGGCTCCAGGGAAGAGATTCAGGCCGATGGATAACCTGTCTGGAGGAGAGAAGACTGTCGCTGCCCTGGCCCTGCTCTTCGCTATACACAGGTATCACACGTGTTTTGAGCAATGAGCACTATAGCTGCTCATTCATTCAAATTTTGGAGGTGGGCTGGGAGCATTAAAAAAAATGGAATGACTAATCCCCCCCACCTCTCCCCTGCGTGTTTGTGCCTGTGCACATACGTCTGTAACAGTGTTCTCCCCATCTCTCTCTCTCTCTCTCTCTCTCTTTCTCTCTTTCTTTCTCCCTCTCTCTCTCAGCTACAAGCCTGCTCCATTCTTTGTCCTGGATGAGATTGATGCTGCCCTGGACAACACAAACATTGGCAAGGTCTGTTAACCACGGTGGACTTGATCGTAAAGACAATAAACAACTATCCGTGATCTGTCTGTCACTGCTTCAGTCTCTGAGCAGCATTGTGTACATCTGTGATGTGTGTGTGCATGAACACACAGACAAGCATATATATATATATTTATATAGACGTGTGTGTGTGTGTGTATATATATATATATATATATATACATATATACACACACACACACATCTGTATATATATATGTGTATGTAATGTATGTGTATGTATATATAGATATGTATGTGTGTTTGTACACACACACGTGTATGTATGTGTATATATATATATATATATTATACAACGGCTTGGCTGAATACTTGATTCTGATTGGTCCAAAGGGTGGACATTATTTCTCAGTAAAGGGAGACCTCAGGCCTTTTAACAGTTCTAAAATCAATGCGCTACAAAATCCAGCATTCTAAAGCAGTTAAAACAGCAACATTTTTCAATGTCCAATTTCGCAATGGCAACGTTGAATCATAGTTCTAGTTACTGGCTTAATTTAGGAATGCCAACCATCTTGCAAAATACGGACTCGTCCCTTATTTTGACAGTAGAATGGGCGTTCCGTATTTAAGTCATGGTTACGGGATGCATTTTCATCCGTATCTTTGTAAACGATTGCGTTTGTAGTAACCGCTGTTTTGAATACAATTCAATAGTTAGTTAGCTAGCTAGCCGGGATAACAAGCATGCTGTGAGACCATTCTAACCTAAAACCCAGAATTTTAATATTGGCTAGGACTAGGTGACAAGTGACGGTGAAACTATCATAAAGCTAGCTGGCGTTCAAACCCGGTTTCAGAGGGTCTTGGAGAAACGCTACAAGTGTAGCTACACTGCGAGACCCCAACATTTTAAAAAGCAAGACAGAGTTAGGGAGATTAATTTGATTCATTTATTCATGCAGTTTTCTTAAATAAAATGTAATGACAAAAAGGCCAAAATTGGTGGTAATTGTATGGTATAAAACTAGAAGGAACTATTTTTCTTGATGGAATCGTTGTTTTCTTGGAATTAACGACCATAGGCTTTTGCTTAACAATGGTTCAAATGGAACTACCAAACAGAGTTTTTGAATAACAACAGTCCAAATAGAACTACCAACCAGAGTTTTGCTTGACAACGGTAAAATAATATGCCCAAACGGCCACGGAAGAATATTTCACTTTCAGCTGATTAAGTCCATAAAAATCAATAAATATAAAGTAACCATATATAGTCATTGTTGGTAACCCGTTGTATAAGTGGAATAAACCCCTCCGGGCTGTCCCGTTATTGGAAAATAATGTATGTTGGGGCTGGTTAAGCGACCACCACCACCCCCGTCGTACATTATTTTTCAATAACGGGACAGCATGTCATGGTTTATTCCTTACACACACACACACATATATATATATATATATATAGCCATCTGTAGTACTTGACAGATGACTGATATCAGTCTCTTACATCTTGCATGCATCCTGTAGGTGGCCAACTACATAAAGGACCAGTCGGTGCAGAACTTCCAGGCCATTGTCATCTCTCTCAAAGAGGAGTTTTACACCAAGGCTGACTCTCTCATTGGCGTGTACCCTGAGGTAACCACACACACTCATACATACGTGCATATTTTGACATGCACACATGCACACACACTCTTGCACACTTACGCACGCTTGCGCACACACACAAAATCACAATCATATTTACAGGCAATAAAGTTTTAATTAAACTCTTCCTTTCCACAGCAAGGAGACTGCGTCATCAGCAAAGTGCTGACCTTTGACCTCTCTCAGTATCCTGACGCCAACCCTAACCCCAATGAATAGGAGACTGAACCTCCGTGAGCACCTGTTGTTCTGAACACACTCGGCTGCCGTTAACCAGGAGAGCTGAGATAGTGTTATCCATGGTGTGTTAGGGACCATGTGTCATATGTGCAGCCATGTGTGTATGCTGTACATGTGTTCACTTCCTGTCATTTACATTTGTGGCTTTTTTCTAGTCATGCTTGTGCATTTTTATCATGTAGAATTGAGAACTGTATGAATTTTTCTTTTTTGGGGGGGCGGGGGGTTGTGGTGGGGTAGGGTGCTGTTGGGATCAGCAGCTGGAACCAGTGGCTATTTGAATTTTGTATCATTTTCAGAACTGTCTTCTAAGGTTTCTGTGCCGAATTATAATTCCTTTACACTTCCTGTGTGTTCAGCCCAAAGCTAGGCAATCATGCTCTTGCATTTTCTGTGACTGTTTTCTGTGTACCTTTTTGTTTTTTTCTATGTCCTTCTGTGTTAGGAGGTTCTAAGGTAATGGTAGGACGGTAGCTTTCATGAGTATGTGGAACCATGTATTATAGAGTCTGTCAAGGGTGGCCATGACTGACTCCAGAATGTCATGCCTCCCTCAACTGTGATTTTAATATCATGATTAATAAAGTTCTTTTTAGTTTCTCCTGCTTCTTTTAATAAAATAAAGTGCTTAAGTGTTTGAGTTTTGCTGTGTTTTTTATATGGCTGCTCTTCAGGGGGTCTGAAATGCCATCAGCCAGACCATTGTGTGATTAATTGTTTTGTTCAAGCAACGCTTGGTTAGTAATTACTTGTCACCCAACTCTCTCTCCCTGCCTGCGTGCAAGGTGGCTTCCAGATACAAAAAAACAAATTACTTTTAACTATGACAAAAAGTGACCAGGTGTGTTCAAACTGCTAATGTTAACTTATCTATCTTTTACTAATGACTCTTGTTCTAGGTAATGGGGGTGGCACTTGCCTCATGGCAAGACGATTCTAGATTCAAATCCTGGCCGGGGCCTTTCTGTGTGATGTTTATATGTTCTCCCCTTGTCCACATGGATTTCCCCCCACAGTACCAAAGACAGACTGTATCTGTCACTTGTTTCTTAAACACTTGCATGTTACAGATTTAAGTTGCAGCTGTTGCGAGCATCCCAGATTATCAGCTCTGAAAGCTACTGGAGTGAACAGTCTCCTGATAATTACTGCTGGCTAGTGTTTCCTGCTAGAATGCTTGGTTGGGTTAAGAACATTAGGGTTAGGGCTAGAGCTAGGGTTAGGGTTAGGGCTAGAGCGAGGGTTAGGGTTAGGGTTGGGGTTAGGGTTAGGGTTAGGGCTAGGGCTAGGGTTAGGGTTAGGGTTAGGGTTAGAGCTAGGGTTAGGGTTACGGTTAGGGTTAGGGTTAGAGCTAGGGTTAGGGATAGGGTTAGGTTTAAGGTTAGAGCTAGGGTTAGGGTTAGGGTTAGAGCTAGGGTTAGGGTTAGGGTTAGGTTTATGGTTAGAGCTAGGGTTAGGGTTAGGGTTAGGGTTAGCGCTAGGGTTAGGGTTAGGGTTAGGGTTAGAGCTAGGCTTAGGGTTAGAGCTAGGGTTAGGGTTAGAGCTTAGGGTTAGGGTTAGGGTTAGGTTTAAGGTTAGAGCTAGGGTTAGGGTTAGGGTTAGGGTTAGAGCTAGGGTTAGGGTTAGGGTTAAGGTTAGAGCTAGGGTTAGGGTTGGGGTTAGGGTTAGGGCTAGGGTTAGGGTTAGGGTTAGAGCTAGGGTTAGGGTTAGGGTTGGGGTTAGGGTTAGGGTTAGGGTTAGGGTTAGGGTTAGAGCTAGGGTTAGGGTTAGGGTTAGGGTTAGGGTTAGAGCTAGGGTTGGGGATAGGGTTAGGTTTAAGGTTAGAGCTAGGGTTAGGGTTAGGGTTAGAGCTAGGGTTAGGGTTAGGGTTAGGTTTATGGTTAGGGTTAGGGTTAGGGTTAGGGTTGGGTTAGGGTTGGGGTTAGGGTTAGGGTTAGGGTTAGGGTTAGGGTTAGGGTTAGAGCTAGGGTTAGGGTTGGGGTTAGGGTTAGGGCTAGGGCTAGGGTTAGGGTTAGGGTTAGGGTTAGAGCTAGGGTTAGGGTTAGGGTTAGAGCTAGGGTTAGGGTTAGAGCTAGGGTTGGGGTTAGGGTTAGGGCTAGGGTTAGCGTTAGGGTTAGAGCTAGGGTTAGGGTTAGGGTTAGGGTTAGAGCTAGGGTTAGGGTTAGGGTTGGGGTTAGGGTTAGGGTTAGGGTTAGAGCTAGGGTTAGGGTTAGGGTTAGGGTTGGGGTTAGGGTTAGGGTTAGGGCTAGGGCTAGGGTTAGGGTTAGGGTTAGGGTTAGAGCTAGGGTTAAGGTTAGGGTTAGGGTTAGGGTTAGAGCTAGGGTTAGGGTTAGGGTTAAGGTTAGAGCTAGGGTTAGGTTTAGAGCTAGGGTTAGGGTTAGAGCTAGGGTTAGGGTTAGGGCTAGGGTTAGGGTTAGGGTTGGGGTTAGGGTTAGGGCTAGGGTTAGGGTTAGGGTTAGGATTAGAGCTAGGGTTAGGGTTAGGGCTAGGGCTAGGGTTAGGGTTAGGGTTAGGGTTAGAGCTAGGGTTAAGGTTAGGGTTAGGTTTAGGGTTAGAGCTAGGGTTAGGGTTAGGGCTAGAGCTAGGGTTAGGGTTAGGGCTAGAGCGAGGGTTAGGGTTAGGGTTGGGGTTAGGGTTAGGGTTAGGGCTAGGGCTAGGGTTAGGGTTAGGGTTAGGGTTAGAGCTAGGGTTAGGGTTACGGTTAG